>NC_088423.1:85441534-85539034 GCF_034236695.1 Oncorhynchus nerka
CAGTTGAGATGGACAACACAGCTTCAAACACACCAAGGTTCTGGAAGCTGCCAGGTCTCCTCACTGTGCTCTCCTTAGAGACAGTTCAGATGGACAACACAGCTTCAACCACACCAAGGTTCTGGAACCTGCCAGGTCTCCTTAGAGACAGTTCAGATGGACAACACAGCTTCAAACACCAAGGTTCTGGAACCTGCCAGGTCTCCTCACTGCGCTCTCCTTAGAGACAGTTCAGATGGACAACACAGCTTCAAACACACCAAGGTTCTGGAACCTGCCAGGTCTCCTCACTGCGCTCTCCTTAGAGACAGTTCAGATGGACAACACAGCTTCAAACACACCAAGGTTCTGGAAGCTGCCAGGTCTCCTCACTGCGCTCTCCTTAGAGACAGTTCAGATGGACAACACAGCTTCAAACACACCAAGGTTCTGGAACCTGCCAGGTCTCCTCACTGCGCTCTCCTTGGAGACAGTTCAGATGGACAACACAGCTTCAAACACACCAAGGTTCTGGAACCTGCCAGGTCTCCTCACTGCGCTCTCCTTAGAGACAGTTCAGATGGACAACACAGCTTCAAACACACCAAGGTTCTGGAACCTGCCAGGTCTCCTCACTGCGCTCTCCTTAGAGACAGTTCAGATGGACAACACAGCTTCAAACACACCAAGGTTCTGGAACCTGCCAGGTCTCCTCACTGCACTCTCCTTAGAGACAGTTCACATGGACAACACAGCTTCAAACACACCAAGGTTCTAGAACCTGCCAGGTCTCCTCACTGCTCTCTCCTTAGAGACAGTTCAGATGGACAACACAGCTTCAAACACACCAAGGTTCTGGAACCTGCCAGGTCTCCTCACTGCGCTCTCCATAGAGACAGTTCAGATGGACAACACAGCTTCAAACACACCAAGGTTCTGGAACCTGCCAGGTCTCCTCACTGCGCTCTCCTTAGAGACAGTTCAGATGGACAACACAGCTTCAAACACACCAAGGTTCTGGAAGCTGCCAGGTCTCCTCACTGCGCTCTCCTTAGAGACAGTTCAGATGGACAACACAGCTTCAAACACACCAAGGTTCTGGATCCTGCCAGGTCTCCTCACTGCGCTCTCCTTAGAGACAGTTCAGATGGACAACACAGCTTCAAACACACCAAGGTTCTAGAACCGGCCAGGTCTCCTCACTGCGCTCTCCATAGAGACTGTTCAGATGGACAACACAGCTTCAAACACACCAAGGTTCTAGAACCTGCCAGGTCTCCTCACTGCGCTCTCCTTAGAGACAGTTCAGATGGACAACACAGCTTCAAACACACCAAGGTTCTAGAACCTGCCAGGTCTCCTCACTGCGCTCTCCTTAGAGACAGTTCAGATGGACAACACAGCTTCAAACACACCAAGGTTCTGGATCCTGCCAGGTCTCCTCACTGCGCTCTCCTTAGAGACAGTTCAGATGGACAACACAGCTTCAAACACACCAAGGTTCTGGAACCTGCCAGGTCTCCTCACTGCGCTCTCCTTAGAGACAGTTCAGATGGACAACACAGCTTCAAACACACCAAGGTTCTGGAACCTGCCAGGTCTCCTCACTGCGCTCTCCATAGAGACAGTTCAGATGGACAACACAGCTTCAAACACACCAAGGTTCTGGAACCTGCCAGGTCTCCTCACTGCGCTCTCCATAGAGACAGTTCAGATGGACAACACAGCTTCAAACACACCAAGGTTCTGGAACCTGCCAGGTCTCCTCACTGCACTCTCCTTACAGACAGTTCAGATGGACAACACAGCTTCAAACACACCAAGGTTCTGGAACCTGCCAGGTCTCCTCACTGCACTCTCCTTAGAGACAGTTCAGATGGACAACACAGCTTCAAACACACCAAGGTTCTGGAAGCTGTCAGGTCTCCTCACTGCTCTCTCCTTAGAGACAGTTCAGATGGACAACACAGCTTCAAACACCAAGGTTCTGGAACCTGCCAGGTCTCCTCACTGCACTCTCCTTAGCGTGTCAGGGCGGGTTGAAATGTGGTTTGGCCAATACTGTACACAGCCATATTTCACCTGAGAGAGACTGAGACCTTGGTAGAGGAGAGAGGGGAGGAGAGGTGTAGATAGAGGGGGTTGGGGTGGCGAGGTTAGGGTGAATGGTGTGAGGAGGACACGGAACGGAGTGTGTGTGTGTGTGTGTGTGTGTGTGTGTGTGTGTGTGTGTGTGTGTGTGTGTGTGTGTGTGTGTGTGTGTGTGTGTGTGTGTGTGTGTGTGTGTGTGTGTGTGTGTGTGTGTGTGTGTGTGTGTGTGTGAGACACAGACACCTTGAGGTGAGGCTGACAGCCAAGAGCCCGTAAATAATGTGTGTGACGGGCTAACTCACAGCCTGACCACAAACACCCTGTTTCACACACACCTCTCTAAACACGTACACACACACCTCTCCTCTACCTAACTCACCCTCTTATACATACCTTACCCCAAACACACACATCTCACAAAAACTATTTATCTGAAGTCTGTTTTCCTGGAGAAAAGACGAGCAAGCTTTCCGTCTTCAGACTGTTCACTGTTATCATTTTATTAAAGCCTTTATCAACTCCTGCTAAATAACAGAGATTAATTTTCATATTTTTACGTGATTCAGAGAAAAGCAGGAACAGAAAACACCAATACAATCCCTAGTGATGCATCAGTCACACACACACACACAAATACACACTCACACACACACACACACAAAAACACACACACTCACACACACACACACACTCATACACACACACACACACACACTTTTAACTCTCCCTACCAGCTCCAGAAGCACATTTATTAGTTCTATAGTTTTATGTTCTCCAAATAAAACATGAATCAACCCTGTTTCCAGAGTGCTGTTTCTAATAACGTGAGAGTGACTGCTTCTGCCGACGTATGCACTGTAGAAGCTGTGTGTGTGTGTGTGTGTGTGTGTGTGTGTGTGTATGTGTGTGTCATCGTCACTAGCTGTTTGTTGATTTAAGTGCTCCTCTCTCTGAGCAGGACTGAGGAAGACGGGGAGACTCTCACACCGTCCCTCATATATGAGATTACACCACACTTACAGACAAACACACCTCACACACACACACACCTCACAACATTAGACACCTCTGTAAGAATGAAAACCTATTACAACGAAGAGAATTTTATTTGCACATCAATCATATTGCACATCAATCACAAAATATCAAAAACAGTTGGCGCAGACTTAACAATCAATGACCTTCTAACATACAACATTTAGGTATAAGAAATTGATCGATATAAATTGTATTTTCTATCACAAACACACACCTCACAACATCTCACACACACACACATTGACATTTGCCTGTAAAGGTCCTGCATATTTGTTCTACTGCACTGGGGAGATAATCCCTGTACCTGCCCCTCGGACAGCAACCACAAAGGAATCTCTCTCGATCTCACACACACACACACACATATCTCCCCTCCCCCTCTATCGCTCACTTGCCTCTCTGTCCACCCTTCCCCAGCTGAAACAATCAGAAATGACTCTTATCCTCTCTCTCTCTCATCAACAACATCTCACAGTTTGACATGGTTTGACGTCAGTACTCTAATTTTGTCGAGGGGGGTAAAAACGTCACATTTTGACAGAAATGAATTGTTAAGGAAAAGGTTAAGGTTTGGGATATGATTCAAACAGAAACAACTCAACTGGTATTGAACATGTGACCCTCAGAAACGGAGCTTGCAGCTTCCACCCTTCCACCATCCACATCCACAACACCCTAGCAAGGCGCAAGCATACTTGATGGTAATAGCGCTCACCGTTGCCCCTAGTGGACGGTTTTGAAGTTATTTCCCAATGTCCTGGGGACGAACGTCGAATATCGAGTGACCTGACTTCTCTCATCCTCCTCTCCATCTCTCTCTCATCTCAGCTCATTCTGTAGATGGTTCTTCCCAGTTGGTCACTGACTGTCCAATCCTGTCTCTGTAAGTCAATGAGGGCCTGGTTTTCCAGCGTTGATTGACAGCCTGTCAGCCAATCAGTTATAATATGTTGTGTTGATCAGCCAGCTTTTGCCTGATACAGTCATTTACATAACATTTACATGATGCAAACAAGCAGAGACTGACTGCCAACCTTACTGTACATAGACAAACACACACAGACAGAAACACACACACACACCAACACACTGTTCTCCACCCTTTGTGAGGAAGGTCAGCCCATATAATATGAGTCGACTCCTATGACAAGCTGCTCTCTTCTTTCTGTCATGTTCTCTCTCTTCTCTCTCATCTCTCTCTACCACTTGTCTGTTCTCTCTCCTGTCTCTTCTCTCTCTCCTCTCTCCTTTCTCTCCTTTCTCTCTTCTCTCTGTTCTCTCTCTCCTTTCTCTCTTCTCTCTCTCTCCTCTCTCTCCTTTCTCTCTTCTCTCTCTGTTCTCTCTCTCCTCTCTCTCCTTTCTCTCTTCTCTCTCTGTTCTCTCTCTCCTCTCTCTCCTTTCTCTCTTCTCTCTGTTCTCTCTCTCTCCTTTCTCTCCTCTCTGTTTTCTCTCTCCTCTCTCTCCTTTCTCTCTTCTCTCTGTTCTCTCTCTCCTCTCTCTCCTTTCTCTATTCTCTCTCTGTTCTCTTTCTCCTCTCTCTCTTCTCTCTTCTCTCTTCTCTCTTCTCTCTCTCCTCTCTCTCCTTTCTCTCTGTTCTCTCTCTCCTTTCTCTCTCCTCACTCTTATCTGTTGTCTCTCCTCTCTCATCTCTCTCTGTTCTCTCTCTCCTCTCTCTCTTCTCTCTTCTCTCTCTCCTCTCTCTCTATGTTCTCTATCTCCTTTCTCTCTTCTCTGTCTTCTCTCTCTGTTCTCTCTCTCCTCTCTATCTTCTCTCTTTCCTTTCTCTCCTCTCTTCTCTCTCTGTTCTCTCTTCTCACTCTTATCTGTTATGTCTCTCCTCTCTCTCCTCTCTCGTCTCTCTCTGTTCTCTCTTCTCACTCTTATCTGTTATGTCTCTCCTCTCTCTCCTCTCTCTTCTCTCTCTGTTCTCTCTTCTCACTCTTATCTGTTATGTCTCTCCTCTCTCTCCTCTCTCCTCTCTCTCTCTCCTCTCTCTCCTCTCTCGTCTCTCTCTGTTCTCTCTCTCCTCTCTCTCCTCTCTCGTCTCTCTCTTTCCTTTCTCTCCTCTCTTCTCTCTCTGTTCTCTCTCCTCACTCTTATCTGTTGTCTCTCCTCTCTCTCGTCTCTCTCTGTTCTCTCTCTCCTCTCTCTCCTCTCTCGTCTCTCTCTGTTCTCTCTCTCCTCTCTCGTCTCTCTCTGTTCTCTCTCTCCTCTCTCTTATCTGTTAAATCTCTCTCTCCTCTCTCTTCTCTCTCTCTCTCTCCTCTCTCTTCTCTCTTCTCTCTCTCCTCTTATCTGTTAAATCTCTCTCTCCTCTCTCTTATCTGTTAAATCTCTCTCTCTCTCTCTTATCTGTTAAATCTCTCTCTCCTCTCTCTTATCTGTTAAATCTCTCTCTCCTCTCTCTATCTGTTAAATCTCTCTCTCCTCTCTCTTCTCTCTCCTCTCTCCTCTCTCTCCTCTCTCTTCTCTCTTCTCTCTCTCCTCTCTCTTCTCTCTTCTCTCTCTCCTCTCTCTTATCTGTTAAATCTCTCTCTCCTCTCTCTTATCTGTTAAATCTCTCTCTCCTCTCTCTCTCTCTCCTCTCTCTTATCTGTTAAATCTCTCTCTCCTCTCTCTTATCTGTTAAATCTCTCTCTCCTCTCTCTTATCTGTTAAATCTCTCTCTCCTCTCTCTTCTCTCTCTCCTCTCTCTTATCTGTTAAATCTCTCTCTCCTCTCTCTTATCTGTTAAATCTCTCTCTCCTCTCTCTTCTCTCTCCTCTCTCCTCTCTCTCCTCTCTCTTCTCTCTTCTCTCTCTCCTCTCTCTTCTCTCTTCTCTCTCTCCTCTCTCTTATCTGTTAAATCTCTCTCTCCTCTCTCTTCTCTCTCCTCTCTCCTCTCTCTCCTCTCTCTTCTCTCTCCTCTCTCTCCTCTCTCTTCTCTCTTCTCTCTCTCCTCTCTCTTCTCTCTCTCCTCTCTCTTATCTGTTAAATCTCTCTCCTCTCTCTTATCTGTTAAATCTCTCTCTCCTCTCTCTTATCTGTTAAATCTCTCTCTCCTCTCTCTTATCTGTTAAATCTCTCTCTCTTCTCTCTCCTCTCTCTCCTCTCTCCTCTCTCTCCTCTCTCTCCTCTCTCTCCTCTCTCTTCTCTCTTCTCTCTCTCCTCTCTCTTATCTGTTAAATCTCTCTCTCCTCTCTCTTATCTGTTAAATCTCTCTCTCTTCTCTCTCCTCTCTCTCCTCTCTCTCCTCTCTCTCCTCTCTCTCCTCTCTCTCCTCTCTCTTCTCTCTTCTCTCTCTCCTCTCTCTTATCTGTTAAATCTCTCTCTCCTCTCTCTTATCTGTTAAATCTCTCTCTCCTCTCTCTTCTCTCTCTCCTCTCTCTTATCTGTTAAATCTCTCTCTCCTCTCTCTTATCTGTTAAATCTCTCTCTTCTCTCTCCTCTCTCTCTATTCAATTCAATTCAGTTCGCTTTATTGGCAAGATGTAACAATGTATATATTGCCAAAGCTTATTTTGGATATTTACAATATAAAAATAAATAAAAATAAAAATTAACGGGACAACAGTAACAACAATAACCAAGGGTCAAAATAACCATACATTCAACAATAACAATAACCATACAGTAGAGTACATGTGCAGGTTGATTGGTCTGTCAGACACTGTCCCTCAACTTATGGCAGGCAGCAATGTAGTGCGCTGCCAACCCACAGCTCTCTGCGTCCTCCCCCAACAGGACGGGTAGCCTACTCTCATCAGAGAGGTCTTTGAAATTACTCTAATTGTTTTATATTTTTGACATTTTGTCAGGAAATGCAGCTCCGTCTCAGGTTCTGCTGTGGTGGAGTGGTTGCACAGCCTTTCCTCTACAGGGAGCCAGGTTTTCCTGTGTATACCCTTCTCATTGGCAAGGCTGTGCTCACTGAGCCTGTACTTTGTCAAGGTTTTTCTGAGGTTTTGATCAGTATCCATGGTCAAATAGTTAGCCACGGTGTACTGTCGATTTAGGGCCAGATAGCACTGCATTTAGCTTTGTGCTTGTGCTTGTGTTTCCCAATAAGCAATATAGTTTTGTTTTGACTGTGTTGTAATTTGTTTTATTCTGATTGATTGGATGTTCTGGTCCTGGGGCTTCAGTGTGTTAGTAGAACAGGTTTGTGAACTCAGGACCAGATGGATGAGGGGACTATTTTTCTTTGCTCAGCTCTTGGCATTGCAGGGCTTGGTAATGATATGAGAGGGGGTCACTGTATTTTAGATGTTTCCAAAACTTAATGGCTCTTTTTGGAGGTTTTATAATTAGTGGATATTAGCCTAATTCTGCCCTGCATGCATTGTCTGTAGTTTTCCTCTGGATATGTAGGAGAATCTTACAGAACTCTGCATGCAGGGTTTCAATGGGGTGTTTGTCCCATTTGATGAAATCTTGTTTTGCAAGTGGACCCCACACCTCGCTGCCATAAAGTGCAATTGGTTCAATGACATATTCAATTAGTTTTAGCCAAAGGTATTTCAATTTGAATTTGCTTTTTAATGGCGTAGAATGTCCTGCGTGCTTTCTCTCTCAGCATATTCACTGCCTCATTAAGGTGTCCAGTTGAGCTTATTTTTAAACCTAAGTAATTGTAGTGTATACAGTACTCTATATATTTTGTACCATTTGAGAACTTTGGTCTAATTCCCTGAGATCTGGATCTTCTCCGGAAAATTATTATTTTAGTATTTTTGGGGTTTACTGCCAGGGCCCAGGTCTGGCAGTACTGCTCTAGCAGGTCCAGGCTCTGCTGTAGGCCATGTGCTGTGGGTGACAGCAGGCATAGGTCATCTGCAAAGAGTAGGCATTTAACTTCTGAATTGTGGAAACTAACACCAGGGGCTGAGGATTTTTCTAGAATAGTGGCCAATTCGTTAATGTAAATATTGAAGAGTGCAGGGCTCAGATTGCAACCCTGGCGAAGGCCCCGCCCCTGGTTAAAGAATTCTGTTATTTTCTTACCAATTTTAATGCTGCACGTATTTTCAGTATACATTGATTTAATTATGTCATATGCTTAATCCCCTACACCACTTTCAATAACTTTGTAGAACAGTCCTGTATGCCAAATAGAATCAAATGCTTTTTGGAAGTCAAATAAAGCAAGCGTATATTTTGGTATTATTTTGGTGGACATGTTTATCTTATCAGGGTGTGTCGGGTGTAAATATGATCAGTTGTGCGATGTTTTGGTAGAAATCCAATTTGTCTTTTACTCAAGAAGTTTAGAACTCTTACATTGATAATACTACAGAAAACCTTCCCCAGGTTACTGTTCACACAAATGCCTCTTTAATTGTTAGGGTCAAATTTGTCTCCGTTCTTAAAGATTGGGGTTATGAGTCCTTGATTCCAGATGTCAGGGAAATAACCTACACTCAGGATCAAATGAAACCGTTTTAATATAGCCAATTGAAATTTTGCACTAGTGAATTTGAGCATCTCATTTAGGGTGCCATCAGGTCCGCATGCCTTTTTAAATTTGAGAGCCTGACGTTTCTTATAGAGCTCCTGGTCAGTAATTGGGGAGTCCAGTGGATTTTGATTGTCCTTTATAGCTTTTTCTAATCCATTCAACTTTTCATGAATTTGGCGTTGTTCTGCATTTATGTCAATTTGAACGGTGTTGTAGAGTGTTTTAAAATGGGTTGTCCATATGTCACCATTTTGTATCGCTAATTCCTCTTGTTTAGATTTGTTTGGTTATTTCCAATTTTGCCAGAAGTTGTGTGTGTTTATGGACTCCTCAATTAGTGTCAGCTGCTTGCTGTTGTACTGTGCTTTTTTGGTTCTGAGTGTACGTTTATAGAGTTTTAAAGTCTCACAGTAATGAAGGCGTAATTCACCATTATTTGGGTCTCTGTGCTTTTGGTTGGATAGTGTTTTTCCTTATAATTTTACAATCTGCATCAAACCAGTTGTCATCTGTGATCTTTTTTGTTTTGCTTTTAATCAATTTCAATTGTACTTCTTTTGCCGTTTGCCTGAATATATAGTTGATGTTTTGTACTGCTAGATTGATGCCTTCTTCACTGTGAGTGAATGTGGTATCCAGAAAGTTATCTGAGTGTCTGGATATTTTGGTTCCAGGTTGATTTCTGGTATTCTTCTGTGCTGTTTTGGGCCCATCTGAATGAATTTCTGATGTTGTACAGCTTACTGGGCTGTGAATGTCTGGTTGTTTCCATGTCTGTTCTTTTGAGGAACAATGTAATTTGGCTGTGATCAGACAGAGGTGTTAGTGGCTTGACAGTGAATGAGCTGAGAGAGAAAGGGTCAATGTCTGTGATCATTTAGTCTACTGTACTGTGGCCAAGAGGTGAGCAGTAGGTGAATCTCCCCAAAGAGTCCCCCCGTAACCTACCATTGACTAAGTACAGATCCAGGCTTCTACAGAGCTGCAAAAGATCCCTTCCGTTTTTGTTGATGGTGCTGCCACTGTTGTTTCTATGGGGGAGATGAAGGCAGTTAGAAACAGTATGGCCTGTAATAAAGGTGTCCCCTCGTGTGCTCGTTAGATCAGGTAGTGTTCCTGTGTGCGCATTTGTGTCCCCACAGATGAGCACATTTCCCTGGGCCTGGAAATGGCACGTCTCTTCCTCAAGGGTGGGGAAGATCTCCTCTGAGTAATATTGTCACGCCTTGGTCTTAGTATTTTGTGTTTTCTTTAATTATTTGTTCAGGCCAGGGTGTGACATGGGTTTATTGTGTTGTCATATTGTTTTTTTTGTAGGCATTGGGATTGTGGCTGATTAGGGGTGTCGAGCATAGTCAGGTGATTCTCGTTGTCTCTGATTGGGAACCATATTTAGGTAGCCTGGGTTTCAGTGTGTATTTTGTGGGTGATTGTTCCTGTCTTTGTGTTAGTTAGCACCAGACAGGCTGTATAGGTTTTCATGTTCCGTTTGTTGTTTTTGTATTGTTCGTGTTTTGTCTTCATTAAACATGTATCGAACTAACCACGCTGCATTTTGGTCCGACTCTCCTTCAACAGACGAACGCCGTTACAAATATGGGGATTCTGGGGGGGGGGGATCTCCTCTGAGTAATATGGGGATTCTGAGGGGGGAGATCTCTGAGTAATATGGGGATTCTGAGGGGGGATATATATTGCGCAAAGGAACACATATTTTTCTGTCAGTACAAGTTCTTTTTTCAGTTTTAACCAAATGAGATATTTGCCAATTTTGAGGGGATCAGTTAGATGTTGTAGTTCGGATTTGTACCAAATGATCAGTCCTCCAGAGTCTCAGCTCTATTGACAGAGCTGTGTTTCTGTGACTGCACAATGACCTCTCTGTAGTCTGTGGGGCAGTGAGTGACAATGTCAGCCGTACACCATGTCTCCTGCAGAATGATGACAGATGATCTTTAAGATTTTTGTTGAACTCCAGTGCTAAACTCTTCAGTCCAAAGGTTGATGAGTTTAGGCCCTGAATGTTCCACATGCTAACTAATAGTGATTTCATGTTGCAAAAAGAGTGCGTGCGTGCGTGCGTGCGTGCGTGCGTGCGTGCGTGCGTGCGTGCGTGCGTGCGTGCGTGCGTCCGTGTGTGTTTAGTGCAGTTTAGTGCAGATGTATTGGAGGAGCTGTTTAATCTCATTTAATTCTACAGGGTTCTCCTGTCCTCTGACGACCTCTGCGTAGCTGCGCTGGTCCTGCTGTTGGGCCCTGTGGAGTGGAGGAGGGCCAGTTCTGGGCCGTGGGGCTTCCTCTCTGGTCTGGTAGGGGTGGTGGTCTGGAGCGGGGTAGTAGGCTGGGCCCGGTCCGGTCTGGCTAAGCCAATGGAAGTGGTGATGCTTTGGTGGTGGGTGGGGCCTGTGGGGTGCGCTGGGTCTGGTGTGGTGTTGAATGGGCCTAGGGCTCCTTGGTGGTGCAGTGGTCTGGTAGGGGTCCCTGGGTGGTGTCGTGGAAGGATCAGAATTTGTTGGTAACATTTGTAAGATGTTTAATATTCATCAAATGTGTGTAAGTTACTTCTCATCAGAATGGTATTTTTGTATAATACTGTGGCGAGGTTGCAGTTATCTGTTCTATGTCAAGACTAAGTTGCATGGGCCACAGAGAGGGGAGAGGTCAAAGTGTCATCATGTGTAAACATATCTTTTACTCCCTACCTTTCCCAGTGGGGAAAGGAGGGTTGCAGTGTCTGGAATCATTCTATGCTCCCTCTAATGTTGTTTCTATCTTAACCTATAGCCTCATTCTCCTCTCCGTGAGCTTGTCCAGGTTTGTTTGTATTTTGAGTTGGTTGTATCTAAATGACAATTTGATATATGCCTGTTGATTTGGAGGATTGGTTTATGGTTCTGGGGTTTTGGGGAAAGGAGACAAAGCTGAACAATTTATTATGTCTATGCTGTCTGACTATGTGTGATCTTTGCTATAAAGGATCCCATTTTGCCATTGTGTGGGAACTCTCAACTTTTCATTAGAGATACTGAACTGTTGAAAGTCAAAATGCTATAGAGCTTATATAATTAAAGATGGACTTTTATAAACTCTGACTTGTGTGTGTGGTTTGCTCCCATGATTTGGTAAATAGAGGAAATTTCCACGACAGTGGTCCTCTGTCCAGTGCGGCATGAGGTGTTTGTCTACCAAGTGCCATGTCCTTTAGAGACTTGGAAACATCCCTACTGTCTGCTTCCTCAGGGCGGAGTGGTCGTGCAGATGGTGAGCACCGTGTACGTTCGGGAGTAGGCCACACCCTCTGGTGATGTCAGCGTTGACTTTCGGAATGGTACGGGGATGAAAGCCTTTGCGGGGCAGCAGAGTGGAGATGGTGATGTGGGAGTTGGGGAACCGCTCAGAGGCACTCTCTGCTACTCTGTTGACCAGGCTGCCTACTCTCTCCTGCTCCTATCGCAGGTTGTTGGTGCCGGTGTGAATAATAATGTGGCCTGGTGTGCCAAAGTCAGGCTGAGACAGGATGGGGAGTGCATCCTGTGTTTTTGTGCACCATATTTTACACACCTTGTGTTGGGGGAAGAGGTTATCTTCTTGGATGAATTTCCCATTTGAGTCAATGAGGATGGCCACCTCAGTGGGTTTTACCAGATTAGTGAGTTTACGGTCTGGGGCTGGAGTACACAGGGCCTGTGTACATGGAAGGGTGTGTGGGGGTGTGTCGGGGGGGGCAGATAGCTTCTCTCTGTAGTAGGTGTCTCCATGTGAGCCTCCTTGTTGACTGGGGGTGTGGTTAAAGGGTTGTCGGTATGGGTGGGGATTGTGGGTAAAGGTGGGTCAGTGGGGTTGTTAGGGGTGGTGAGGGGCTGCAGCTTCTCTCTGGGAGTCTCTACAGTCTGTTCTCTGTGCTCAGATGCCTTTCTTTGTGGTATAGCTGAAATGCCTGGTTACAGCTGTATGCCAGGCAGTAGTGTGGTCTGTGTAAAATAACAGGTTTGTAACAGTCTTGTTTTGTGAGCAGTCGGCAAACAAAGTTTCTGGGTTCTCCCTCACAATTCTGTGTTTAAAATGGATTCTTCCTTTCTCTGATTTGATTTCTGCTAGGTATTAAAAAAAAGGGACGGGGAAGTCTCTCAGTCTCTGCTGCTGCTGATGCTGCTGCCTCAGTGGCCATGTTGCTATGGTTACCACAAGTAAACAGCTAGAGCTAGACGTAAACTAGATGACAGATTTGAATTTAGCTAGCTACCACGATGAAGACTGGTCTTTTAACTCTCTGTCAATCTTTTCCTCCTGTGTTGATCTTCAGATGTTCTTTTGCTAATTTAATCATGTCAATCTCGCTCTTAACAACCAGAAAGTTATAACAAGTCAGGAGCTGTTCTTCTGCATGACTTCTCTCTCTCTCTCTCTCTCCTCTCTATTCTCACTCTGTTCTCTCTCTTCTCTCTCTGTTCTCTCCCTGTTCTCTCTCTCTTCTCTCTCTCTCCTCTCTCTTATCTATTATATCTCTCCTCTCTATTCTCTTTCTGTTCTCTCTCTCCTCTCTCCTCTCTCTGTTCTCTCTTATGTTTTATCTCTCCTCTCTCCTCTCTCTCTCTTCTCTCTCTCTCCTCTCTCTTATCTATTATATCTCTCCTCTTTGTTCTCTTTCTGTTCTCTCTCTCCTCTCTCTGTTCTCTCTTATGTGTTATCTCTCCTCTCTCTCTTCTCTCTCTGTTCTCTCTCCTCTCTCTTATCTGTTCTCTCTCTCCTATCTCTCTTCTCTCTCCTCTCTCTCATCTGTTCTCTCTCCTCTCTCTATTCTCTCTCCTCTCTCTCATCTGTTCTCTCTCTCCTATCTCTCCTCTCTCTCATCTGTTCTCTCTCCTCTCTCTATTCTCTCTCCTCTCTCTCATCTGTTCTCTCTCTCCTATCTCTCCTCTCTCTTATCTGTTCTCTCTCTCCTATCTCTCTTCTCTCTCCTCTCTCTCATCTGTTCTCTCTCCTATCTCTCTTCTCTCTCCTCTCTCTCATCTGTTCTCTCTCCTATCTCTCTTCTCTCTCCTCTCTCTCATCTGTTCTCTCTCTCTTCTCTCTTATCTGTTATCTCTCCTCTCTCTCCTCTCTCTATTCTCTCTCTGTTCTCTCTCTCGTCTCTCTCTGTTCTCTCTCTCCTCTCTCTCCTATCTCTCTTCTCTCTCCTCTCTCTCTTCTCTCTCCTCTCTCTCATCTGTTCTCTCTCTCTTCTCTCTTATCTGTTATCTCTCCTCTCTCTCCTCTCTCTATTCTCTCTCTGTTCTCTCTCTCGTCTCTCTCTGTTCTCTCTCTCCTCTCTCTTATCTGTTATATCTCTCCTCTCTGTTCTCTCTCTCCTCTCTCTTCTCTCTCTGTTATATCTCTCCTCTCTGTTATATCTCTCCTCTCTGTTCTCTCTCTCCTCTCTCTTCTCTCTCTGTTCTCTCTCTCCTCTCTCTTATCTCTCTGTTCTCCCCTCACTGATAGCATCTCCTTTTAGGAGTACACACACACAGAGACAGAGACAGAGACAAAGACAGAGAGAGAGAGAGAGAGAACAAGACAACAGATGAGAGAGAACAGAGAGAACAGAAGAACAGAGAGAGAGAGAGAGAGAGAGAGAGAGAGAGAGAGAGAGAGAGAGAGAGAGAGAGAGAGAGAAAGCGCCCCTGGTGTGATTCATGCAGTCCAAACAGGTCATGAATATTAGTAGCTTCAGAAAAGATGGATCACAGTGAAGGAGCAATAGGAAACTCCTCTGCTACACACACACACACTTACATTAAAACACACATGTATTGATGAGGTGTTCCATACCTCTCCTCTCCTGCTGGGGACATCCTGTAGCTAATGAGGACATCCAGCCTGACAACTGATACACACAATGAAAAAACACACTATCTATAGATATACACACACTCCTACACATCTATCCAACTACAGGCAATCCAACTCTTTATGGATGGATGCTGGTTCAATCTGCCCAGTCTATAGTTGCCACAAGTACAGTTGTTTGTAGTTAGTGCGTGCGTGCGTGTGTGTGTGTGTGTGTGTGTGTGTGTGTGTGTGTGTGTGTGTGTGTGTGTGTGTGTGTGTGTTTGTGATAGGTCAGGGAAAGGTGTGTGCTGCTGGGAACATGAAAGAACACATAGTCACAGCAGGAGGAGAGGACATGGTCAAGGGGAAACCACATTCCGGCAGGTCACACACACACACAGGTCACACACACACATGCAGGGACAGACACACACAGGGTCAATATCTCTCTCCAGTCTCAAAGACTCCAGCACTATGGAATCAATGTTCTCATCAAAAGAGCAAATGGCAAGATCAGAAAGACTGGACACATTAGAGAGTAACCTACTCCACCTCTTCTATTTCTCTCTCTCTCTCTAGTCATACCTCTAGAAAGCCGATATAGAGGAGAGAAAGAGACCTACTCAGTCTGTTTGACTGACAACCATTTCCAAGACAGTATATATACTGTACTGTATACAGTTGAAGTCGGAAGTTTACATACACTTAGGTTGGAGTCATTAAAACTCGTTTTCAACCACACCACACATTTCTTGTTAACAAACTATAGTTTTGGCAAGTCTACTTTGTGCATGACACAAGTCATTTTTCCAGCAATTTTTTACAGACAAATTATTTAAGTTATAACTCACTGTATCACAAGTGGGTCAGAAATAGTGGGTCAGAAATGTACATACACTAAGCTGACTGTGCCTTTAAACAGCTTGGAAAATTCCAGAAAATGATGTCATGGCTTTAGAAGCTTCTGATAGGCGAATTGACATCATTTGAGTCAATTGGAGGTGTACCCGTGGATGTATTTCAAACTCAGTGCCTCTTTGCTTGACATCATGGGAAAATCAAAAGAAATCAGCCAAGACCTCCAAAATAAAATTGTAGACCTCCACAAGTCTGGTTCATCCTTGGAAGCAATTTCCAAATGCCTGAAGGTACCAAGTTCATCTGTACAAACAATAGTACGCAAGTATTAACACCATGGGACTACGCAGCCATCATACCGCTCAGGAAGGAGACGCCTTCTGTCTCCCAGAGATAAACATACTTTGGTGTGAAAAGTGCAAATCAATCCCAGAACAACAGCAAAGGACCTTGTGAAGATGCTGGAGGGAACAGGTACAAAAGTATCTATATCCACAGTAAAACGAGTCCTATATCGACATAACCTGAAAGGCCGCTCAGCAAGAAAGAAGCCACTGCTCCAACACTGCAATAAACAAAAGCCAGACTACGGTTGCAACAGCAAATGGGGACAATGATCATACTTTTGGAGAAATGTTCTCTGGTCTGATGAAACAAAAATATAACTGTTTAACTGCAGCGAGAGCTGTGCCACCAGAGACTCTGGGTTCACGCCCAGGCTCTGTCGCAACCGGCCGCGACCGGGAGGTCCGTGGGGCGACGCACAATTGGCCTAGCGTCGTCCGGGTTAGGGAGGGCTTGGCCGGTAGGGATATCCTTGTCTCATCGCGCACCAGCGACTCCTGTGGCGGGCCGGGCGCAGTGCACGCTAACCAAGGTTGCCAGGTGCACGGTGTTTCCTCAGACACATTGGTGCGGCTGGCTTCCGGGTTAGATGCGCGCTGTGTTAAGAAGCAGTGCGGCTTGGTTGGGTTGTGTATCGGAGGACACATGACTTTCAACCTTCGTCTCTCCCGAGCCGTACGGGAGTTGTAGCGATGAGACAAGATAGTAGCTACTAAATAATTGGATACCACGAAATTGGGGTGAAAAAGTGGTAAAAATTCAACAACAACAAAACAACAACAACCAAAAAATATATATATATATATAATGACCATCGTTATGTTTGGAGATGCTTGCAAGCTGAAGAACATCATCCCAACCATGAAGAACGGGGAAGGCAGCATCATGTTGTGGGGGTCCTTTGCTGCAGGAGGGACTGGTGCACTTCACAAAATAGATGGCATCATGAGAAGGAATATTATGTGGATATATTGAAGCAACATCTCAAGACATCAGTCAGGAAGTTAAAGCTTGGTCGCAAACGAGTCTTCAAAATGGACAATGACCATAAGCAGACTTCAAAAGTTGTGGCAAAATGGCTTAAGGACAACAAAGTCAAGGTATTGGAGTGACAATCACAAAGCCCTGACCTCAATCCTATAGAAAATCTGGGGGCAGAACTGAAAAAGCATGTGTGAGCAAGGAGGCCATGTGTGAGCAAACCTGACTCAGTTCCACCAGCTCTGTCAGGAGGAATGGGCCAAAATTCCCCCAACTTATTTTGGAAAGCTTGTGGAAGTCTACCCGAAATGTTTGACCCAAGTGAAACAATTTAAAGGCAATGCTACCAAATACTAATTGAGTGTATGTAAACTTCTGACCCACTGGGAATGTGATGAAAGAAATAAAAGCTGAAATAAATCATTCTCTCTACTATTATTCTGACATTTCACATTCTTAAAATAAAGTGGTGATCCTAACTGACCTAAAACAGGGAATTTTTACTAGGATTACATATCAGGAATTGAGAAAAACTGAGTTTAAATGTATTTGGCTAAGGTGTATGTAAACTTCTGACTTCAACTGTATATACGGAGTGTACAAAACATTAGGAACACCTGCTCTTTCCATGACATAGACTGACCAGCTTAATCTAGGTAAAAGCTATGATCCCTTATTGATGTCACTTGTTAAATCCACTTCATTCAGTGTAGAAGAAGGGGAGGAGACAGGTTAAAGATGGAATTTTAAGCCTTGAGACAATTGAGACATGGATTGTGTATGTGTGCCATTTAGAGAGTGTATGGACAAGGCAAAAGACTTCAGTGCCTTTGAACAGGGTATGGCAGTATGGGGCAGGCACACCGGTTTGTGTCGAGAACTGCAACGCTTTTTCCCATGTGTATTAAGAATGGTCCACCACCCAAAGGACATCCAGCCAACTTGACACAACTGTGGGAAGCATTGGAGTCAACATGGGCCAGAATCCCTGTGGAAGCTTTTGACACCTTGTAGAGTCCATGCTGTTCTAAGGGCAAAGGGGGAGGGGGGGGCAACTCAATGTTAGGAAGGTGTTCCTAATGTTTTGTATACTCGGTATATATAATAAAATATGTTTTCTATACTCTGTATATATAATAAAATATGTTTTGCATACTCTGTATATATTATTATCCACCATAATTTGCAAATAAATTCATTAAAAATCCTACAATGTGATTTTCTGGATTTTTTTTCTCATTTTGTCTGTCATAGTTGAAGTGTACCTATGATGAAAATTACAGGCCTCTCTCATCTTTTTAAGTGGAAGAACTTGCACAATTGGTGGCTGACTAAATACTTTTTTGCCCCACTGTATAATAAAATATGTTTGGTATACTCGGTATATATAATAAAATATGTTTGGTATACTCGGTATATATAATAAAAATATGTTTTGTATACTCGGTATATATAATAAAAATATGTTTTTTTGTCACATACAATGGATAAATTAAGTGAAATGTTTTGGGTTACAGGGTCACTCGTAGCAGTACGGCACTCCTTGAAAAAATTAGGGTTAAGTGCCTTGCTCAAGGGCACATCAACAGATTTTCTTCACCGGCTCGGGTATTTGAACCAGCGAACATTCGGTTACTGGCCCAACTCATATAGAGGAGAGAGAGAGATACCTACTCTGTCTGCTTGACTTAAGACCATCTCCTAGACAGTATATATAGAATGTGTAGGAATGACTAGAGTTGAGTCGATATACCACCTTCAAGTAAACTGTAACCAGAGGACATTAAGGACATTCTGTATGTCCCATGTTATGTAGTGGTCCAACTAAAGGACATCCCCGTGGGTCTATACATTCTTCCCAGCAGGCCACTGGGTGTTGTGAAGGCCCTACCTCTTCCTGTATTGACATTGCGTGCCCTTTCAGAGCCCCCCACCAAGCCAGTTTCCTTTATCTGTCTGTGCCGACCAGTGGGGTTTCCCACCTCACAGGATCAGGGGCATTCACTACCTAAAGGTCACTACCTCATCCGTCCGTTTGTCTGTCCATCCATCCGTCTGTCTATCCGTTGTGTTTCTTCAGTGCACAAGGCAGGCTTCCTGTAAAAGCTCATTTAATGGACTGATTGATACAGTTTCTCAACCAGGTCCTTGAGGAGCGTCAGTCGTTCCACATATTTGGAACTAGTCCAACACTAACACACCTGATTCAACTGATCAACTACCCATCAAGCACTTGACCAGTTGGATTAGACCAGTTGTGCTGCTGGTGGTCTAGAACAAATATCTGAAATGGTTGAGGGGATGCTTCCAAAATATAGTGAGCCTCGCTCTTATGGAATGTATTTAATGAGGTGCAGCTCTGTGTGAGTATTGCAGAGATAACAACACACACACACACACACACACCCTCTAATGAAAGTGTGTGTGTTTAATGTGAGGCAGCAGAGATATGAAGCAGTGTAACTGACTGATGTAGGAGAACTAATGCATTACTGCAGCAGACCTGTCAATCTCAGATCATCTCCTACAGCCACTCTACCACTACAGCTCACTAATGGAATTAGCTCTGTCACACACACACACATAGGCATGCACAAACACGCGTACGCCGCACACACACACTCATGTACACACACACATGCACACATGAACGCACAAACACACTTACACACACAAACATACGCATGCACACACACACCCCAGATACTGTATATGTCTTTGACAGAGCTCTCACACGCCACAGCCCGTAAATCACAACATCTCTAGCAGTGGAGGTCAGAGGAACAAACGCACACACACACTCATCCCTTCCCCTCATCACCCCTCATCACTCTCCCAGTCACCCCCTCGCCCCTCTGTCAGGCCCCTTAACCCATACCCAAAAAATTATCCTCTCTTTCCCTCTCCTCCCCTTTCTTCTCCTCCCCCCTCCCCCTCTCCTCCTCCTCTCCTCTCCTCCCCCTCTCCTCTCCCCCCTCTCCTCTCCTCTGAGTGAGTGTTCATTAGATTAGTAGAGTGGTCGTGATCGTAAGGAACCACCATCACCTTCCAGCCAACTCAATAACCCACAGGCTTAACCCCCAACACACACACACACACATGCACACTCACTAATACACACGTTGTGTAAGGTAATATATGCGATAATGTAGGAGACTCAAGAACAGCTTTGGGCTGATTGTGCTATCAATTTATCACTAACACAAACACACACTCACATCAACACACACACACAGAAACACACAACTGCATGTAGTCTGCTGTTGCACAACTACAATCAATTCACCGTGGATTATTACATCATGTTAGTAATGTGATGAAAAATGGAACATAAATCTATGCCGAAATGAAGAGTCATCTATGTAAAAACAGAGAGGTAGATATCATGTTATACTGGTACCACATAGTCATCTATGTAAAAACAGAGAGGTAGATATCATGTTATAATGGTACCACATAGTCATCTATATAAAAACAGAGGTATATATCATGTTATACTGGTACCACATAGTCATCTATATAAAAACAGAGGTATATATCATGTTATACTGGTACCACATAGTCATCTATGTAAAAACAGAGAGGTAGATATCATGTTATACTGGTACCACATAGTCATCTATACAAAAACAGACAGGTAGATATCATGTTATAATGGTGCTACATAGTCATCTATATAAAAACAGAGGTATATATCATGTTATACTGGTACCACATAGTCATCTATACAAAAACAGAGGTAGATATCATGTTATAATGGTACCACATAGTCATCTATATAAAAACAGAGGTAGATATCATGTTATAATGGTACCACATAGTCATCTATATAAAAACAGAGAGGTAGATATCATGTTATAATGGTACCACATAGTCATCTATATAAAAACAGAGAGGTAGATATCATGTTATAATGGTACCACATAGTCATCTATATAAAAACAGAGGTAGATATCATGTTATAATGGTACCACATAGTCATCTATACAAAAACAGAGGTAGATATCATGTTATACTGGTACCACATAGTCATCTATACAAAAACAGAGAGGTAGATATCATGTTATAATGGTGCTACATAGTCATCTATATAAAAACAGAGGTAGATATCATGTTATAATGGTACCACATAGTCATCTATATAAAAACAGAGAGGTAGATATCATGTTATAATGGTACCACATAGTCATCTATATAAAAACAGAGGTAGATATCATGTTATAATGGTACCACATAGTCATCTATATAAAAACAGAGAGGTAGATATCATGTTATAATGGTACCACATAGTCATCTATATAAAAACAGAGAGGTAGATATCATGTTATAATGGTACCACATAGTCATCTATATAAAAACAGAGAGGTAGATATCATGTTATAATGGTACCACATAGTCATCTATATAAAAACAGAGAGGTAGATATCATGTTATAATGGTACCACATAGTCATCTATATAAAAACAGAGAGGTAGATATCATGTTATAATGGTGCTACATAGTCATCTATATAAAAACAGAGAGGTAGATATCATGTTATAATGGTACCACATAGTCATCTATGTAAAAACAGACAGGTAGATATCATGTTATACTGGTACCACATAGTCATCTATATAAAAACAGACAGGTAGATATCATGTTATAATGGTACCACATAGTCATCTATATAAAAACAGAGGTAGATATCATGTTATAATGGTGCTACATAGTCATCTATATAAAAACAGAGAGGTAGATATCATGTTATAATGGTACCACATAGTCATCTATATAAAAACAGAGAGGTAGATATCATGTTATAATGGTACCACATAGTCATCTATATAAAAACAGAGAGGTAGATATCATGTTATAATGGTACCACATAGTCATCTATATAAAAACAGAGAGGTAGATATCATGTTATAATGGTACCACATAGTCATCTATATAAAAACAGAGAGGTAGATATCATGTTATAATGGTACCACATAGTCATCTATATAAAAACAGAGAGGTAGATATCATGTTATAATGGTGCTACATAGTCATCTATATAAAAACAGAGAGGTAGATATCATGTTATAATGGTACCACATAGTCATCTATGTAAAAACAGACAGGTAGATATCATGTTATACTGGTACCACATAGTCATCTATATAAAAACAGACAGGTAGATATCATGTTATAATGGTACCACATAGTCATCTATATAAAAACAGAGGTAGATATCATGTTATAATGGTGCTACATAGTCATCTATATAAAAACAGAGAGGTAGATATCATGTTATAATGGTACCACATAGTCATCTATATAAAAACAGAGAGGTAGATATCATGTTATAATGGTACCACATAGTCATCTATATAAAAACAGAGAGGTAGATATCATGTTATAATGGTGCTACATAGTCATCTATATAAAAACAGAGAGGTAGATATCATGTTATAATGGTACCACATAGTCATCTATATAAAAACAGAGAGGTAGATATCATGTTATAATGGTGCTACATAGTCATCTATATAAAAACAGAGAGGTAGATATCATGTTATAATGGTGCTACATAGTCATCTATATAAAAACAGAGAGGTAGATATCATGTTATAATGGTGCTACATAGTCATCTATATAAAAACAGAGAGGTAGATATCATGTTATAATGGTACCACATAGTCATCTATATAAAAACAGAGGTAGATATCATGTTATAATGGTACCACATAGTCATCTATACAAAAACAGAGGTAGATATCATGTTATACTGGTACCACATAGTCATCTATATAAAAACAGAGGTAGATATCATGTTATAATGGTACCACATAGGCATCTATATAAAAACAGAGGTAGATATCATGTTATACTGGTACCACATAGTCATCTATATAAAAACAGAGGTAGATATCATGTTATAATGGTACCACATAGTCATCTATGTAAAAACAGACAGGTAGATATCATGTTATACTGGTACCACATAGTCATCTATATGAAAACAGAGGTAGATATCATGTTATAATGGTGCTACATAGTCATCTATATAAAAACAGAGAGGTAGATATCATGTTATAATTGTACCACATAGTCATCTATATAAAAACAGAGAGGTAGATATCATGTTATAATTGTACCACATAGTCATCTATATAAAAACAGAGAGGTAGATATCATGTTATAATGGTACCACATAGTCATCTATATAAAAACAGAGAGGTAGATATCATGTTATACTGGTACCACATAGTCATCTATACAAAAACAGAGGTAGATATCATGTTATACTGGTACTACATAGTCATCTATATAAAAACAGAGAGGTAGATATCATGTTATACTGGTACCACATAGTCATCTATACAAAAACAGAGAGGTAGATATCATGTTATAATGGTGCTACATAGTCATCTATATAAAAACAGAGGTAGATATCATGTTATACTGGTACCACATAGTCATCTATATAAAAACTGAGAGGTAGATATCATGTTATACTGGTACCACATAGTCATCTATATAAAAACAGAGAGGTAGATATCATGTTATACTGGTACCACATAGTCATCTATATAAAAACAGAGGTAGATATCATGTTATAATGGTGCTACATAGTCATCTATATAAAAACAGACAGGTAGATATCATGTTATAATGGTACCACATAGTAATCTATACAAAAACAGAGAGGTAGATATCATGTTATACTGGTACCACATAGTCATCTATACAAAAACAGAGAGGTAGATATCATGTTATAATGGTGCTACATAGTCATCTATATAAAAACAGAGAGGTAGATATCATGTTATAATGGTACCACATAGTCATCTATATAAAAACAGAGGTAGATAT
Source organism: Oncorhynchus nerka (assembly GCF_034236695.1). Classification (NCBI taxonomy): domain Eukaryota; kingdom Metazoa; phylum Chordata; class Actinopteri; order Salmoniformes; family Salmonidae; genus Oncorhynchus; species Oncorhynchus nerka. The sequence goes on from NC_088423.1 coordinate 85,464,912, forward strand.
CATGTTATAATGGTGCTACATAGTCATCTATATAAAAACAGAGAGGTAGATATCATGTTATACTGGTACCACATAGTCATCTGTATAAAAACAGAGGTAGATATCATGTTATAATGGTACCACATAGTCATCTATATAAAAACAGAGAGTAGATATCATGTTATACTGGTACCACATAGTCATCTATATAAAAACAGAGGTAGATATCATGTTATACTGGTACCACATAGTCATCTATATAAAAACAGAGGTAGATATCATGTTATAATGGTACCACATAGTCATCTATGTAAAAACAGACAGGTAGATATCATGTTATACTGGTACCACATAGTCATCTATACAAAAACAGAGAGGTAGATATCATGTTATACTGGTACCACATAGTCATCTATATAAAAACAGAGAGGTAGATATCATGTTATAATGGTACCACATAGTCATCTATATAAAAACAGAGGTAGATATCATGTTATACTGGTACCACATAGTCATCTATACAAAAACAGAGGTAGATATCATTTTATACTGGTACCACATAGTCATCTATATAAAAACAGAGGTAGATATCATGTTATAATGGTGCTACATAGTCATCTATATAAAAACAGAGGTAGATATCATGTTATACTGGTACCACATAGTCATCTATATGAAAACAGAGGTAGATATCATGTTATAATGGTGCTACATAGTCATCTATATAAAAACAGAGAGGTAGATATCATGTTATAATTGTACCACATAGTCATCTATATAAAAACAGAGAGGTAGATATCATGTTATAATTGTACCACATAGTCATCTATATAAAAACAGAGAGGTAGATATCATGTTATAATGGTACCACATAGTCATCTATATAAAAACAGAGAGGTAGATATCATGTTATACTGGTACCACATAGTCATCTATACAAAAACAGAGGTAGATATCATGTTATAATGGTACCACATAGTCATCTATACAAAAACAGAGAGGTAGATATCATGTTATACTGGTACCACATAGTCATCTATACAAAAACAGAGAGGTAGATATCATGTTATAATGGTGCTACATAGTCATCTATATAAAAACAGAGAGGTAGATATCATGTTATAATGGTACCACATAGTCATCTATATAAAAACAGAGGTAGATATCATGTTATAATGGTGCTACATAGTCATCTATATAAAAACAGAGAGGTAGATATCATGTTATACTGGTACCACATAGTCATCTGTATAAAAACAGAGGTAGATATCATGTTATAATGGTACCACATAGTCATCTATATAAAAACAGAGAGGTAGATATCATGTTATACTGGTACCACATAGTCATCTATATAAAAACAGAGGTAGATATCATGTTATACTGGTACCACATAGTCATCTATATAAAAACAGAGGTAGATATCATGTTATAATGGTACCACATAGTCATCTATGTAAAAACAGACAGGTAGATATCATGTTATACTGGTACCACATAGTCATCTATACAAAAACAGAGAGGTAGATATCATGTTATACTGGTACCACATAGTCATCTATATAAAAACAGAGAGGTAGATATCATGTTATAATGGTACCACATAGTCATCTATATAAAAACAGAGGTAGATATCATGTTATACTGGTACCACATAGTCATCTATACAAAAACAGAGGTAGATATCATTTTATACTGGTACCACATAGTCATCTATATAAAAACAGAGGTAGATATCATGTTATAATGGTGCTACATAGTCATCTATATAAAAACAGAGGTAGATATCATGTTATACTGGTACCACATAGTCATCTATATGAAAACAGAGGTAGATATCATGTTATAATGGTACCACATAGTCATCTATATAAAAACAGAGAGGTAGATATCATGTTATACTGGTACCACATAGTCATCTATATAAAAACAGAGGTAGATATCATGTTATACTGGTACCACATAGTCATCTATATAAAAACAGAGGTAGATATCATGTTATAATGGTACCACATAGTCATCTATGTAAAAACAGACAGGTAGATATCATGTTATACTGGTACCACATAGTCATCTATACAAAAACAGAGAGGTAGATATCATGTTATACTGGTACCACATAGTCATCTATATAAAAACAGAGAGGTAGATATCATGTTATAATGGTACCACATAGTCATCTATATAAAAACAGAGGTAGATATCATGTTATACTGGTACCACATAGTCATCTATACAAAAACAGAGGTAGATATCATTTTATACTGGTACCACATAGTCATCTATATAAAAACAGAGGTAGATATCATGTTATAATGGTGCTACATAGTCATCTATATAAAAACAGAGGTAGATATCATGTTATACTGGTACCACATAGTCATCTATATGAAAACAGAGGTAGATATCATGTTATAATGGTGCTACATAGTCATCTATATAAAAACAGAGAGGTAGATATCATGTTATAATTGTACCACATAGTCATCTATATAAAAACAGAGAGGTAGATATCATGTTATAATTGTACCACATAGTCATCTATATAAAAACAGAGAGGTAGATATCATGTTATAATGGTACCACATAGTCATCTATATAAAAACAGAGAGGTAGATATCATGTTATACTGGTACCACATAGTCATCTATACAAAAACAGAGGTAGATATCATGTTATACTGGTACTACATAGTCATCTATATAAAAACAGAGAGGTAGATATCATGTTATAATGGTGCTACATAGTCATCTATATAAAAACAGAGAGGTAGATATCATGTTATAATGGTACCACATAGTCATCTATATAAAATCAGAGGTAGATATCATGTTATAATGGTACCACATAGTCATCTATATAAAAACAGAGAGGTAGATATCATGTTATAATGGTACCACATAGTCATCTATATAAAAACAGAGAGGTAGATATCATGTTATAATGGTGCTACATAGTCATCTATATAAAAACAGAGAGGTAGATATCATGTTATAATGGTACCACATAGTCATCTATATAAAAACAGAGGTAGATATCATGTTATAATGGTACCACATAGTCATCTATACAAAAACAGAGGTAGATATCATGTTATACTGGTACCACATAGTCATCTATATAAAAACAGAGGTAGATATCATGTTATAATGGTACCACATAGTCATCTATATAAAAACAGAGGTAGATATCATGTTATACTGGTACCACATAGTCATCTATATAAAAACAGAGAGGTAGATATCATGTTATAATTGTACCACATAGTCATCTATATAAAAACAGAGAGGTAGATATCATGTTATAATGGTACCACATAGTCATCTATATAAAAACAGAGAGGTAGATATCATGTTATACTGGTACCACATAGTCATCTATACAAAAACAGAGGTAGATATCATGTTATACTGGTACTACATAGTCATCTATATAAAAACAGAGAGGTAGATATCATGTTATACTGGTACCACATAGTCATCTATACAAAAACAGAGAGGTAGATATCATGTTATAATGGTGCTACATAGTCATCTATATAAAAACAGAGGTAGATATCATGTTATACTGGTACCACATAGTCATCTATATAAAAACAGAGAGGTAGATATCATGTTATACTGGTACCACATAGTCATCTATATAAAAACAGAGAGGTAGATATCATGTTATACTGGTACCACATAGTCATCTATATAAAAACAGAGGTAGATATCATGTTATAATGGTGCTACATAGTCATCTATATAAAAACAGAGGTAGATATCATGTTATAATGGTACCACATAGTCATCTATACAAAAACAGAGAGGTAGATATCATGTTATACTGGTACCACATAGTCATCTATACAAAAACAGAGAGGTAGATATCATGTTATAATGGTGCTACATAGTCATCTATATAAAAACAGAGAGGTAGATATCATGTTATAATGGTACCACATAGTCATCTATATAAAAACAGAGGTAGATATCATGTTATAATGGTGCTACATAGTCATCTATATAAAAACAGAGAGGTAGATATCATGTTATACTTGTACCACATAGTCATCTATATAAAAACAGAGGTAGATATCATGTTATAATGGTACCACATAGTCATCTATATAAAAACAGAGAGGTAGATATCATGTTATACTGGTACCACATAGTCATCTATATAAAAACAGAGGTAGATATCATGTTATACTGGTACCACATAGTCATCTATATAAAAACAGAGGTAGATATCATGTTATAATGGTACCACATAGTCATCTATGTAAAAACAGACAGGTAGATATCATGTTATACTGGTACCACATAGTCATCTATACAAAAACAGAGAGGTAGATATCATGTTATACTGGTACCACATAGTCATCTATATAAAAACAGAGAGGTAGATATCATGTTATAATGGTACCACATAGTCATCTATATAAAAACAGAGGTAGATATCATGTTATACTGGTACCACATAGTCATCTATACAAAAACAGAGGTAGATATCATTTTATACTGGTACCACATAGTCATCTATATAAAAACAGAGGTAGATATCATGTTATAATGGTGCTACATAGTCATCTATATAAAAACAGAGGTAGATATCATGTTATACTGGTACCACATAGTCATCTATATGAAAACAGAGGTAGATATCATGTTATAATGGTGCTACATAGTCATCTATATAAAAACAGAGAGGTAGATATCATGTTATAATTGTACCACATAGTCATCTATATAAAAACAGAGAGGTAGATATCATGTTATAATGGTACCACATAGTCATCTATATAAAAACAGAGAGGTAGATATCATGTTATACTGGTACCACATAGTCATCTATATAAAAACAGAGGTAGATATCATGTTATACTGGTACCACATAGTCATCTATACAAAAACAGAGGTAGATATCATTTTATACTGGTACCACATAGTCATCTATATAAAAACAGAGGTAGATATCATGTTATAATGGTGCTACATAGTCATCTATATAAAAACAGAGGTAGATATCATGTTATACTGGTACCACATAGTCATCTATATGAAAACAGAGGTAGATATCATGTTATAATGGTGCTACATAGTCATCTATATAAAAACAGAGAGGTAGATATCATGTTATAATTGTACCACATAGTCATCTATATAAAAACAGAGAGGTAGATATCATGTTATAATTGTACCACATAGTCATCTATATAAAAACAGAGAGGTAGATATCATGTTATAATGGTACCACATAGTCATCTATATAAAAACAGAGAGGTAGATATCATGTTATACTGGTACCACATAGTCATCTATACAAAAACAGAGGTAGATATCATGTTATACTGGTACTACATAGTCATCTATATAAAAACAGAGAGGTAGATATCATGTTATACTGGTACCACATAGTCATCTATACAAAAACAGAGAGGTAGATATCATGTTATAATGGTGCTACATAGTCATCTATATAAAAACAGAGGTAGATATCATGTTATACTGGTACCACATAGTCATCTATATAAAAACAGAGGTAGATATCATGTTATACTGGTACCACATAGTCATCTATATAAAAACAGAGAGGTAGATATCATGTTATACTGGTACCACATAGTCATCTATATAAAAACAGAGGTAGATATCATGTTATAATGGTGCTACATAGTCATCTATATAAAAACAGAGGTAGATATCATGTTATAATGGTACCACATAGTCATCTATACAAAAACAGAGAGGTAGATATCATGTTATACTGGTACCACATAGTCATCTATACAAAAACAGAGAGGTAGATATCATGTTATAATGGTGCTACATAGTCATCTATATAAAAACAGAGAGGTAGATATCATGTTATAATGGTACCACATAGTCATCTATATAAAAACAGAGGTAGATATCATGTTATAATGGTGCTACATAGTCATCTATATAAAAACAGAGGTAGATATCATGTTATAATGGTACCACATAGTCATCTATATAAAAACAGAGGTAGATATCATGTTATAATGGTGCTACATAGTCATCTATATAAAAACAGAGGTAGATATCATGTTATAATGGTACCACATAGTCATCTATACAAAAACAGAGGTAGATATCATGTTATACTGGTACCACATAGTCATCTATACAAAAACAGAGAGGTAGATATCATGTTATAATGGTGCTACATAGTCATCTATATAAAAACAGAGAGGTAGATATCATGTTATAATGGTACCACATAGTCATCTATATAAAAACAGAGGTAGATATCATGTTATAATGGTGCTACATAGTCATCTATATAAAAACAGAGAGGTAGATATCATGTTATACTTGTACCACATAGTCATCTATATAAAAACAGAGGTAGATATCATGTTATAATGGTACCACATAGTCATCTATATAAAAACAGAGAGTAGATATCATGTTATACTGGTACCACATAGTCATCTATATAAAAACAGAGGTAGATATCATGTTATACTGGTACCACATAGTCATCTATATAAAAACAGAGGTAGATATCATGTTATAATGGTACCACATAGTCATCTATGTAAAAACAGACAGGTAGATATCATGTTATACTGGTACCACATAGTCATCTATACAAAAACAGAGAGGTAGATATCATGTTATACTGGTACCACATAGTCATCTATATAAAAACAGAGAGGTAGATATCATGTTATAATGGTACCACATAGTCATCTATATAAAAACAGAGGTAGATATCATGTTATACTGGTACCACATAGTCATCTATACAAAAACAGAGGTAGATATCATTTTATACTGGTACCACATAGTCATCTATATAAAAACAGAGGTAGATATCATGTTATAATGGTGCTACATAGTCATCTATATAAAAACAGAGGTAGATATCATGTTATACTGGTACCACATAGTCATCTATATGAAAACAGAGGTAGATATCATGTTATAATGGTGCTACATAGTCATCTATATAAAAACAGAGAGGTAGATATCATGTTATAATTGTACCACATAGTCATCTATATAAAAACAGAGAGGTAGATATCATGTTATAATGGTACCACATAGTCATCTATATAAAAACAGAGAGGTAGATATCATGTTATACTGGTACCACATAGTCATCTATATAAAAACAGAGGTAGATATCATGTTATACTGGTACCACATAGTCATCTATACAAAAACAGAGGTAGATATCATTTTATACTGGTACCACATAGTCATCTATATAAAAACAGAGGTAGATATCATGTTATAATGGTGCTACATAGTCATCTATATAAAAACAGAGGTAGATATCATGTTATACTGGTACCACATAGTCATCTATATGAAAACAGAGGTAGATATCATGTTATAATGGTGCTACATAGTCATCTATATAAAAACAGAGAGGTAGATATCATGTTATAATTGTACCACATAGTCATCTATATAAAAACAGAGAGGTAGATATCATGTTATAATTGTACCACATAGTCATCTATATAAAAACAGAGAGGTAGATATCATGTTATAATGGTACCACATAGTAATCTATATAAAAACAGAGGTAGATATCATGTTATACTGGTACCACATAGTCATCTATACAAAAACAGAGGTAGATATCATGTTATACTGGTACCACATAGTCATCTATATAAAAACAGAGAGGTAGATATCATGTTATACTGGTACCACATAGTCATCTATACAAAAACAGAGAGGTAGATATCATGTTATAATGGTGCTACATAGTCATCTATATAAAAACAGAGGTAGATATCATGTTATACTGGTACCACATAGTCATCTATATAAAAACAGAGAGGTAGATATCATGTTATACTGGTACCACATAGTCATCTATATAAAAACAGAGAGGTAGATATCATGTTATACTGGTACCACATAGTCATCTATATAAAAACAGAGGTAGATATCATGTTATAATGGTGCTACATAGTCATCTATATAAAAACAGAGGTAGATATCATGTTATAATGGTACCACATAGTCATCTATACAAAAACAGAGAGGTAGATATCATGTTATACTGGTACCACATAGTCATCTATACAAAAACAGAGAGGTAGATATCATGTTATAATGGTGCTACATAGTCATCTATATAAAAACAGAGAGGTAGATATCATGTTATAATGGTACCACATAGTCATCTATATAAAAACAGAGGTAGATATCATGTTATAATGGTGCTACATAGTCATCTATATAAAAACAGAGAGGTAGATATCATGTTATACTGGTACCACATAGTCATCTATATAAAAACAGAGGTAGATATCATGTTATAATGGTACCACATAGTCATCTATATAAAAACAGAGAGGTAGATATCATGTTATACTGGTACCACATAGTCATCTATATAAAAACAGAGAGGTAGATATCATGTTATACTGGTACCACATAGTCATCTATATAAAAACAGAGGTAGATATCATGTTATAATGGTACCACATAGTCATCTATATAAAAACAGAGAGGTAGATATCATGTTATACTGGTACCACATAGTCATCTATATAAAAACAGAGAGGTAGATATCATGTTATACTGGTACCACATAGTCATCTATACAAAAACAGAGAGGTAGATATCATGTTATAATGGTGCTACATAGTCATCTATATAAAAACAGAGAGGTAGATATCATGTTATAATGGTACCACATTGTCATCTATATAAAAACAGAGGTAGATATCATGTTATACTGGTACCACATAGTCATCTATACAAAAACAGAGAGGTAGATATCATGTTATAATGGTGCTACATAGTCATCTATATAAAAACAGAGAGGTAGATATCATGTTATAATGGTACTACATAGTCATCTATATAAAAACAGAGGTAGATATCATGTTATAATGGTACCACATAGTCATCTATATAAAAACAGAGAGGTAGATATCATGTTATAATGGTACCACATAGTCATCTATACAAAAACAGAGAGGTAGATATCATGTTATAATGGTACTACATAGTCATCTATATAAAAACAGAGGTAGATATCATGTTATACTGGTACCACATAGTCATCTATACAAAAACAGACAGGTAGATATCATGTTATACTGGTACCACATAGTCATCTATATAAAAACAGAGGTAGATATCATGTTATACTGGTACCACATAGTCATCTATACAAAAACAGAGAGGTAGATATCATGTTATAATGGTGCTACATAGTCATCTATATAAAAACAGAGAGGTAGATATCATGTTATAATGGTACTACATAGTCATCTATATAAAAACAGAGAGGTAGATATCATGTTATAATGGTACCACATAGTCATCTATATAAAAACAGATGTAGATATCATGTTATAATGGTACCACATAGTCATCTATATAAAAACAGAGAGGTAGATATCATGTTATAATGGTACCACATAGTCATCTATATAAAAACAGAGAGGTAGATATCATGTTATAATGGTACTACATAGTCATCTATATAAAAACAGAGGTAGATATCATGTTATACTGGTACCACATAGTCATCTATACAAAAACAGACAGGTAGATATCATGTTATACTGGTACCACATAGTCATCTATACAAAAACAGACAGGTAGATATCATGTTATACTGGTACCACATAGTCATCTATATAAAAACAGAGGTAGATATCATGTTATAATGGTACCACATAGTCATCTATATAAAAACAGACAGGTAGATATCATGTTATAATGGTACCACATAGTCATCTATACAAAAACAGAGAGGTAGATATCATGTTATAATGGTACCACATAGTCATCTATACAAAAACAGAGGTAGATATCATGTTATAATGGTACCACATAGGCATCTATATAAAAACAGAGGTAGATATCATGTTATAATGGTACCACATAGTCATCTATATAAAAACAGAGGTAGATATCATGTTATAATGGTACCACATAGTCATCTATACAAAAACAGAGGTAGATATCATGTTATACTGGTACCACATAGTCATCTATATAAAAACAGAGGTAGATATCATGTTATAATGGTGCTACATAGTCATCTATATAAAAACAGAGGTAGATATCATGTTATACTGGTACCACATAGTCATCTATACAAAAACGGAGGTAGATATCATGTTATACTGGTACCACATAGTCATCTATATGAAAACAGAGGTAGATATCATGTTATAATGGTGCTACATAGTCATCTATATAAAAACAGAGAGGTAGATATCATGTTATACTGGTACCACATAGTCATCTATATAAAAACAGAGAGGTAGATATCATGTTATACTGGTACCACATAGTCATCTATATAAAAACAGAGAGGTAGATATCATGTTATACTGGTACCACATAGTCATCTATATAAAAACAGAGGTATATATCATGTTATACTGGTACCACATAGTCATCTATACAAAAACAGAGAGGTAGATATCATGTTATAATGGTGCTACATAGTCATCTATATAAAAACAGAGGTAGATATCATGTTATAATGGTACCACATAGTCATCTATATAAAAACAGACAGGTAGATATCATGTTATAATGGTACCACATAGTCATCTATATAAAAACAGAGGTAGATATCATGTTATAATGGTACCACATAGTCATCTATATAAAAACAGAGAGGTAGATATCATGTTATAATGGTACCACATAGTCATCTATATAAAAACTGAGAGGTAGATATCATGTTATAATGGTACTACATAGTTATCTATATAAAAACAGAGGTAGATATCATGTTATACTGGTACCACATAGTCATCTATACAAAAACAGACAGGTAGATATCATGTTATACTGGTACCACATAGTCATCTATATAAAAACAGAGGTAGATATCATGTTATAATGGTGCTACATAGTCATCTATATAAAAACAGAGAGTAGATATCATGTTATACTGGTACCACATAGTCATTTATATAAAAACAGAGAGGTAGATATCATGTTATACTGGTACCACATAGTCATCTATATAAAAACAGAGGTATATATCATGTTATACTGGTACCACATAGTCATCTATACAAAAACAGAGAGGTAGATATCATGTTATAATGGTGCTACATAGTCATCTATATAAAAACAGAGAGGTAGATATCATGTTATAATGGTACCACATAGTCATCTATATAAAAACAGAGAGGTAGATATCATGTTATAATGGTACCACATAGTCATCTATATAAAAACAGAGGTAGATATCATGTTATAATGGTACCACATAGTCATCTATATAAAAACAGAGAGGTAGATATCATGTTATAATGGTACCACATAGTCATCTATATAAAAACTGAGAGGTAGATATCATGTTATAATGGTACTACATAGTTATCTATATAAAAACAGAGGTAGATATCATGTTATACTGGTACCACATAGTCATCTATACAAAAACAGACAGGTAGATATCATGTTATACTGGTACCACATAGTCATCTATATAAAAACAGAGGTAGATATCATGTTATAATGGTGCTACATAGTCATCTATATAAAAACAGAGAGGTAGATATCATGTTATACTGGTACCACATAGTCATCTATATAAAAACAGAGAGGTAGATATCATGTTATACTGGTACCACATAGTCATCTATATAAAAACAGAGAGGTAGATATCATGTTATACTGGTACCACATAGTCATCTATATAAAAACAGAGGTATATATCATGTTATACTGGTACCACATAGTCATCTATACAAAAACAGAGAGGTAGATATCATGTTATAATGGTGCTACATAGTCATCTATATAAAAACAGAGGTAGATATCATGTTATAATGGTACCACATAGTCATCTATATAAAAACAGACAGGTAGATATCATGTTATAATGGTACCACATAGTCATCTATATAAAAACAGAGGTAGATATCATGTTATAATGGTACCACATAGTCATCTATATAAAAACAGAGAGTAGATATCATGTTATAATGGTACCACATAGTCATCTATATAAAAACTGAGAGGTAGATATCATGTTATAATGGTACTACATAGTTATCTATATAAAAACAGAGGTAGATATCATGTTATACTGGTACCACATAGTCATCTATACAAAAACAGACAGGTAGATATCATGTTATACTGGTACCACATAGTCATCGATATAAAAACAGAGGTAGATATCATGTTATAATGGTGCTACATAGTCATCTATATAAAAACAGAGAGGTAGATATCATGTTATACTGGTACCACATAGTCATTTATATAAAAACAGAGAGTAGATATCATGTTATACTGGTACCACATAGTCATCTATATAAAAACAGAGGTATATATCATGTTATACTGGTACCACATAGTCATCTATACAAAAACAGAGAGGTAGATATCATGTTATAATGGTGCTACATAGTCATCTATATAAAAACAGAGAGGTAGATATCATGTTATAATGGTACCACATAGTCATCTATATAAAAACAGAGAGGTAGATATCATGTTATAATGGTACCACATAGTCATCTATATAAAAACAGAGGTAGATATCATGTTATAATGGTACCACATAGTCATCTATATAAAAACAGAGAGGTAGATATCATGTTATAATGGTACCACATAGTCATCTATATAAAAACAGAGAGGTAGATATCATGTTATACTGGTACCACATAGTCATCTATATAAAAACAGAGAGGTAGATATCATGTTATACTGGTACCACATAGTCATCTATATAAAAACAGAGGTAGATATCATGTTATACTGGTACCACATAGTCATCTATATAAAAACAGAGGTATATATCATGTTATACTGGTACCACATAGTCATCTATACAAAAACAGAGAGGTAGATATCATGTTATAATGGTGCTACATAGTCATCTATATAAAAACAGAGGTAGATATCATGTTATAATGGTACCACATAGTCATCTATATAAAAACAGACAGGTAGATATCATGTTATAATGGTACCACATAGTCATCTATATAAAAACAGAGGTAGATATCATGTTATAATGGTACCACATAGTCATCTATATAAAAACAGAGAGGTAGATATCATGTTATAATGGTACCACATAGTCATCTATATAAAAACTGAGAGGTAGATATCATGTTATAATGGTACTACATAGTTATCTATATAAAAACAGAGGTAGATATCATGTTATACTGGTACCACATAGTCATCTATACAAAAACAGACAGGTAGATATCATGTTATACTGGTACCACATAGTCATCTATATAAAAACAGAGGTAGATATCATGTTATAATGGTGCTACATAGTCATCTATATAAAAACAGAGAGGTAGATATCATGTTATACTGGTACCACATAGTCATTTATATAAAAACAGAGAGGTAGATATCATGTTATACTGGTACCACATAGTCATCTATATAAAAACAGAGGTATATATCATGTTATACTGGTACCACATAGTCATCTATACAAAAACAGAGAGGTAGATATCATGTTATAATGGTGCTACATAGTCATCTATATAAAAACAGAGAGTAGATATCATGTTATAATGGTACCACATAGTCATCTATATAAAAACAGAGAGGTAGATATCATGTTATAATGGTACCACATAGTCATCTATATAAAAACAGAGGTAGATATCATGTTATAATGGTACCACATAGTCATCTATATAAAAACAGAGAGGTAGATATCATGTTATAATGGTACCACATAGTCATCTATATAAAAACTGAGAGGTAGATATCATGTTATAATGGTACTACATAGTTATCTATATAAAAACAGAGGTAGATATCATGTTATACTGGTACCACATAGTCATCTATACAAAAACAGACAGGTAGATATCATGTTATACTGGTACCACATAGTCATCTATATAAAAACAGAGGTAGATATCATGTTATAATGGTGCTACATAGTCATCTATATAAAAACAGAGAGGTAGATATCATGTTATACTGGTACCACATAGTCATTTATATAAAAACAGAGAGGTAGATATCATGTTATACTGGTACCACATAGTCATCTATATAAAAACAGAGGTATATATCATGTTATACTGGTACCACATAGTCATCTATACAAAAACAGAGAGGTAGATATCATGTTATAATGGTGCTACATAGTCATCTATATAAAAACAGAGAGGTAGATATCATGTTATAATGGTACCACATAGTCATCTATATAAAAACAGAGAGGTAGATATCATGTTATAATGGTACCACATAGTCATCTATATAAAAACAGAGGTAGATATCATGTTATAATGGTACCACATAGTCATCTATATAAAAACAGAGAGGTAGATATCATGTTATAATGGTACCACATAGTCATCTATATAAAAACTGAGAGGTAGATATCATGTTATAATGGTACTACATAGTTATCTATATAAAAACAGAGGTAGATATCATGTTATACTGGTACCACATAGTCATCTATACAAAAACAGAGAGGTAGATATCATGTTATAATGGTGCTACATAGTCATCTATATAAAAACAGAGGTAGATATCATGTTATAATGGTACCACATAGTCATCTATATAAAAACAGACAGGTAGATATCATGTTATAATGGTACCACATAGTCATCTATATAAAAACAGAGGTAGATATCATGTTATAATGGTACCACATAGTCATCTATATAAAAACAGAGAGGTAGATATCATGTTATAATGGTACTACATAGTCATCTATATAAAAACAGAGGTAGATATCATGTTATACTGGTACCACATAGTCATCTATACAAAAACAGAGAGGTAGATATCATGTTATAATGGTGCTACATAGTCATCTATATAAAAACAGAGGTAGATATCATGTTATAATGGTACCACATAGTCATCTATATAAAAACAGACAGGTAGATATCATGTTATAATGGTACCACATAGTCATCTATATAAAAACAGAGGTAGATATCATGTTATAATGGTACCACATAGTCATCTATATAAAAACAGAGAGGTAGATATCATGTTATAATGGTACTACATAGTCATCTATATAAAAACAGAGGTAGATATCATGTTATACTGGTACCACATAGTCATCTATACAAAAACAGACAGGTAGATATCATGTTATACTGGTACCACATAGTCATCTATACAAAAACAGACAGGTAGATATCATGTTATACTGGTACCACATAGTCATCTATATAAAAACAGAGGTAGATATCATGTTATAATGGTACCACATAGTCATCTATATAAAAACAGACAGGTAGATATCATGTTATAATGGTACCACATAGTCATCTATACAAAAACAGAGAGGTAGATATCATGTTATAATGGTACCACATAGTCATCTATATAAAAACAGAGGTAGATATCATGTTATAATGGTACCACATAGTCATCTATATAAAAACAGAGGTAGATATCATGTTATAATGGTACCACATAGTCATCTATACAAAAACAGAGGTAGATATCATGTTATACTGGTACCACATAGTCATCTATATAAAAACAGAGGTAGATATCATGTTATAATGGTGCTACATAGTCATCTATATAAAAACAGAGGTAGATATCATGTTATACTGGTACCACATAGTCATCTATATAAAAACAGAGAGGTAGATATCATGTTATAATGGTACCACATAGTCATCTATATAAAAACAGAGGTAGATATCATGTTATAATGGTACCACATAGTCATCTATATAAAAACAGAGGTAGATATCATGTTATACTGGTACCACATAGTCATCTATATAAAAACAGAGAGTAGATATCATGTTATAATGGTGCTACATAGTCATCTATATAAAAACAGAGGTAGATATCATGTTATAATGGTACCACATAGTCATCTATATAAAAACAGACAGGTAGATATCATGTTATAATGGTACCACATAGTCATCTATATAAAAACAGAGGTAGATATCATGTTATAATGGTACCACATAGTCATCTATATAAAAACAGAGAGGTAGATATCATGTTATAATGGTACCACATAGTCATCTATATAAAAACAGAGGTAGATATCATGTTATAATGGTACCACATAGTCATCTATATAAAAACAGAGGTAGATATCATGTTATACTGGTACCACATAGTCATCTATATAAAAACAGACAGGTAGATATCATGTTATACTGGTACCACATAGTCATCTATATAAAAACAGAGGTAGATATCATGTTATAATGGTGCTACATAGTCATCTATATAAAAACAGAGGTAGATATCATGTTATACTGGTACCACATAGTCATCTATATAAAAACAGAGGTAGATATCATGTTATACTGGTACCACATAGTCATCTATATAAAAACAGAGGTAGATATCATGTTATACTGGTACCACATAGTCATCTATACAAAAACAGAGAGGTAGATATCATGTTATAATGGTACCACATAGTCATCTATATAAAAACAGAGGTAGATATCATGTTATAATGGTACCACATAGTCATCTATATAAAAACAGAGAGGTAGATATCATGTTATAATGGTACCACATAGTCATCTATATAAAAACAGAGGTAGATATCATGTTATAATGGTACCACATAGTCATCTATATAAAAACAGAGAGGTAGATATCATGTTATAATGGTACCACATAGTCATCTATATAAAAACAGAGAGGTAGATATCATGTTATAATGGTACTACATAGTTATCTATATAAAAACAGAGGTAGATATCATGTTATAATGGTACCACATAGTCATCTATATAAAAACAGAGAGGTAGATATCATGTTATAATGGTGCTACATAGTCATCTATATAAAAACAGACAGGTAGATATCATGTTATAATGGTACCACATAGTCATCTATATAAAAACAGAGGTAGATATCATGTTATAATGGTACCACATAGTCATCTATATAAAAACAGAGAGGTAGATATCATGTTATAATGGTACCACATAGTCATCTATATAAAAACAGAGAGGTAGATATCATGTTATAATGGTACTACATAGTCATCTATATAAAAACAGAGGTAGATATCATGTTATACTGGTACCACATAGTCATCTATACAAAAACAGACAGGTAGATATCATGTTATACTGGTACCACATAGTCATCTATATAAAAACAGAGGTAGATATCATGTTATAATGGTGCTACATAGTCATCTATATAAAAACAGAGAGGTAGATATCATGTTATACTGGTACCACATAGTCATTTATATAAAAACAGAGAGGTAGATATCATGTTATACTGGTACCACATAGTCATCTATATAAAAACAGAGGTATATATCATGTTATACTGGTACCACATAGTCATCTATACAAAAACAGAGAGGTAGATATCATGTTATAATGGTGCTACATAGTCATCTATATAAAAACAGAGGTAGATATCATGTTATAATGGTACCACATAGTCATCTATATAAAAACAGAGAGGTAGATATCATGTTATAATGGTACCACATAGTCATCTATATAAAAACAGAGGTAGATATCATGTTATAATGGTACCACATAGTCATCTATATAAAAACAGAGAGGTAGATATCATGTTATAATGGTACCACATTGTCATCTATATAAAAACTGAGAGGTAGATATCATGTTATAATGGTACTACATAGTTATCTATATAAAAACAGAGGTAGATATCATGTTATACTGGTACCACATAGTCATCTATACAAAAACAGACAGGTAGATATCATGTTATACTGGTACCACATAGTCATCTATATAAAAACAGAGGTAGATATCATGTTATAATGGTACCACATAGTCATCTATATAAAAACAGACAGGTAGATATCATGTTATACTGGTACCACATAGTCATCTATACAAAAACAGACAGGTAGATATCATGTTATACTGGTACCACATAGTCATCTATATAAAAACAGAGGTAGATATCATGTTATAATGGTGCTACATAGTCATCTATATAAAAACAGAGAGGTAGATATCATGTTATACTGGTACCACATAGTCATTTATATAAAAACAGAGAGGTAGATATCATGTTATACTGGTACCACATAGTCATCTATATAAAAACAGAGGTATATATCATGTTATACTGGTACCACATAGTCATCTATACAAAAACAGAGAGGTAGATATCATGTTATAATGGTGCTACATAGTCATCTATATAAAAACAGAGGTAGATATCATGTTATAATGGTACCACATAGTCATCTATATAAAAACAGAGAGGTAGATATCATGTTATAATGGTACCACATAGTCATCTATATAAAAACAGAGGTAGATATCATGTTATAATGGTACCACATAGTCATCTATATAAAAACAGAGAGGTAGATATCATGTTATAATGGTACCACATAGTCATCTATATAAAAACTGAGAGGTAGATATCATGTTATAATGGTACTACATAGTTATCTATATAAAAACAGAGGTAGATATCATGTTATACTGGTACCACATAGTCATCTATACAAAAACAGACAGGTAGATATCATGTTATACTGGTACCACATAGTCATCTATATAAAAACAGAGGTAGATATCATGTTATAATGGTACCACATAGTCATCTATATAAAAACAGACAGGTAGATATCATGTTATAATGGTACCACATAGTCATCTATACAAAAACAGAGGTAGATATCATGTTATAATGGTACCACATAGTCATCTATATAAAAACAGAGGTAGATATCATGTTATAATGGTACCACATAGTCATCTATATAAAAACAGAGGTAGATATCATGTTATAATGGTACCACATAGTCATCTATATAAAAACAGAGGTAGATATCATGTTATACTGGTACCACATAGTCATCTATATAAAAACAGAGAGGTAGATATCATGTTATAATGGTACCACATAGTCATCTATATAAAAACAGAGAGGTAGATATCATGTTATACTGGTACCACATAGTCATCTATATAAAAACAGAAGGTAGATATCATGTTATAATGGTACCACATAGTCATCTATATAAAAACAGAGGTATATATCATGTTATACTGGTACCACATAGTCATCTATATAAAAACAGAGAGGTAGATATCATGTTATACTGGTACCACATAGTCATCTATATAAAAACAGAGAGGTAGATATCATGTTATAATGGTACCACATAGTCATCTATATAAAAACAGAGGTAGATATCATGTTA
Source organism: Oncorhynchus nerka (assembly GCF_034236695.1). Taxonomy (NCBI): domain Eukaryota; kingdom Metazoa; phylum Chordata; class Actinopteri; order Salmoniformes; family Salmonidae; genus Oncorhynchus; species Oncorhynchus nerka. The sequence goes on from NC_088423.1 coordinate 85,484,022, forward strand.
TACTGGTACCACATAGTCATCTATACAAAAACAGAGGTAGATATCATGTTATACTGGTACCACATAGTCATCTATATAAAAACAGAGGTAGATATCATGTTATAATGGTGCTACATAGTCATCTATATAAAAACAGAGGTAGATATCATGTTATACTGGTACCACATAGTCATCTATATGAAAACAGAGGTAGATATCATGTTATAATGGTGCTACATAGTCATCTATATAAAAACAGAGAGGTAGATATCATGTTATAATTGTACCACATAGTCATCTATATAAAAACAGAGAGGTAGATATCATGTTATACTGGTACCACATAGTCATCTATACAAAAACAGAGAGGTAGATATCATGTTATAATGGTGCTACATAGTCATCTATATAAAAACAGAGGTAGATATCATGTTATAATGGTACCACATAGTCATCTATACAAAAACAGAGGTAGATATCATGTTATACTGGTACTACATAGTCATCTATATAAAAACAGAGAGGTAGATATCATGTTATACTGGTACCACATAGTCATCTATACAAAAACAGAGAGGTAGATATCATGTTATAATGGTGCTACATAGTCATCTATATAAAAACAGAGGTAGATATCATGTTATACTGGTACCACATAGTCATCTATATAAAAACAGAGAGGTAGATATCATGTTATACTGGTACCACATAGTCATCTATACAAAAACAGAGAGGTAGATATCATGTTATACTGGTACTACATAGTCATCTATACAAAAACAGAGAGGTAGATATCATGTTATAATGGTGCTACATAGTCATCTATATAAAAACAGAGAGGTAGATATCATGTTATACTGGTACCACATAGTCATCTATATAAAAACAGAGGTAGATATCATGTTATAATGGTGCTACATAGTCATCTATATAAAAACAGAGAGGTAGATATCATGTTATACTGGTACCACATAGTCATCTATATGAAAACAGAGAGGTAGATATCATGTTATAATGGTACCACATAGTCATCTATATAAAAACAGAGGTAGATATCATGTTATACTGGTACCACATAGTCATCTATACAAAAACAGAGAGGTAGATATCATGTTATAATGGTACCACATAGTCATCTATATAAAAACAGAGAGGTAGATATCATGTTATAATGGTACCACATAGTCATCTATATAAAAACAGAGGTAGATATCATGTTATAATGGTACCACATAGTCATCTATATAAAAACAGAGAGGTAGATATCATGTTATAATGGTACCACATAGTCATCTATATAAAAACAGAGAGGTAGATATCATGTTATAATGGTACTACATAGTCATCTATATAAAAACAGAGGTAGATATCATGTTATACTGGTACCACATAGTCATCTATACAAAAACAGACAGGTGGATATCATGTTATACTGGTACCACATAGTCATCTATATAAAAACAGAGGTAGATATCATGTTATAATGGTACCACATAGTCATCTATATAAAAACAGACAGGTAGATATCATGTTATAATGGTACCACATAGTCATCTATACAAAAACAGAGAGGTAGATATCATGTTATAATGGTACCACATAGTCATCTATACAAAAACAGAGGTAGATATCATGTTATAATGGTACCACATAGTCATCTATATAAAAACAGAGGTAGATATCATGTTATAATGGTACCACATAGTCATCTATATAAAAACAGAGGTAGATATCATGTTATAATGGTACCACATAGTCATCTATATAAAAACAGAGGTAGATATCATGTTATACTGGTACCACATAGTCATCTATATAAAAACAGAGAGGTAGATATCATGTTATAATGGTACCACATAGTCATCTATATAAAAACAGAGAGGTAGATATCATGTTATACTGGTGCTACATAGTCATCTATATAAAAACAGAGGTAGATATCATGTTATAATGGTACCACATAGTCATCTATATAAAAACAGAGAGGTAGATATCATGTTATAATGGTACCACATAGTCATCTATATAAAAACAGAGGTAGATATCATGTTATACTGGTACCACATAGTCATCTATATAAAAACAGAGGTAGATATCATGTTATAATGGTGCTACATAGTCATCTATATAAAAACAGAGAGGTAGATATCATGTTATACTGGTACCACATAGTCATCTATATGAAAACAGAGAGGTAGATATCATGTTATAATGGTACCACATAGTCATCTATATAAAAACAGAGGTAGATATCATGTTATACTGGTACCACATAGTCATCTATACAAAAACAGATATGTAGATATCATGTTATAATGGTACCACATAGTCATCTATATAAAAACAGAGAGGTATATATCATGTTATACTGGTACCACATAGTAATCTATATAAAAACAGAGGTAGATATCATGTTATACTGGTACCACATAGTCATCTATATAAAAACAGAGAGGTAGATATCATGTTATAATGGTACCACATAGTCATCTATATAAAAACAGAGGTAGATATCATGTTATACTGGTACCACATAGTCATCTATATAAAAACAGAGAGGTAGATATCATGTTATACTGGTACCACATAGTCATCTATATAAAAACAGAGAGGTAGATATCATGTTATACTGGTACCACATAGTCATCTATATAAAAACAGAGAGGTAGATATCATGTTATACTGGTACCACATAGTAATCTATATAAAAACAGAGAGGTAGATATCATGTTATACTGGTACCACATAGTCATCTATACAAAAACAGAGGTAGATATCATGTTATACTGGTACCACATAGTCATCTATATAAAAACAGAGGTAGATATCATGTTATACTGGTACCACATAGTCATCTATACAAAAACAGAGGTAGATATCATGTTATAATGGTACCACATAGTCATCTATATAAAAACAGAGGTAGATATCATGTTATACTGGTACCACATAGTCATCTATACAAAAACAGAGGTAGATATCATGTTATACTGGTACCACATAGTCATCTATATAAAAACAGAGGTAGATATCATGTTATACTGGTACCACATAGTCATCTATACAAAAACAGAGAGGTAGATATCATGTTATAATGGTGCTACATAGTCATCTATATAAAAACAGAGGTAGATATCATGTTATACTGGTACCACATAGTCATCTATATGAAAACAGAGGTAGATATCATGTTATAATGGTGCTACATAGTCATCTATATAAAAACAGAGAGGTAGATATCATGTTATAATTGTACCACATAGTCATCTATATAAAAACAGAGAGGTAGATATCATGTTATAATGGTGCTACATAGTCATCTATATAAAAACAGAGGTAGATATCATGTTATACTGGTACCACATAGTCATCTATACAAAAACAGAGAGGTAGATATCATGTTATAATGGTACCACATAGTCATCTATATAAAAACAGAGGTAGATATCATGTTATAATGGTACCACATAGTCATCTATATAAAAACAGAGGTAGATATCATGTTATAATGGTACCACATAGTCATCTATATAAAAACAGAGGTAGATATCATGTTATACTGGTACCACATAGTCATCTATATAAAAACAGAGGTAGATATCATGTTATAATGGTGCTACATAGTCATCTATATAAAAACAGAGAGGTAGATATCATGTTATACTGGTACCACATAGTCATCTATATGAAAACAGAGAGGTAGATATCATGTTATAATGGTACCACATAGTCATCTATATAAAAACAGAGGTAGATATCATGTTATACTGGTACCACATAGTCATCTATACAAAAACAGAGGTAGATATCATTTTATACTGGTACCACATAGTCATCTATATAAAAACAGAGGTAGATATCATGTTATAATGGTGCTACATAGTCATCTATATAAAAACAGAGAGGTAGATATCATGTTATACTGGTACCACATAGTCATCTATATAAAAACAGAGAGTAGATATCATGTTATAATGGTACCACATAGTCATCTATATAAAAACAGAGGTAGATATCATGTTATACTGGTACCACATAGTCATCTATATAAAAACAGAGAGGTAGATATCATGTTATAATGGTACCACATAGTCATCTATATAAAAACAGAGGTAGATATCATGTTATACTGGTACCACATAGTCATCTATATAAAAACAGAGAGGTAGATATCATGTTATACTGGTACCACATAGTCATCTATATAAAAACAGAGAAGTAGATATCATGTTATACTGGTACCACATAGTCATCTATATAAAAACAGAGAGGTAGATATCATGTTATACTGGTACCACATAGTCATCTATATAAAAACAGAGAGGTAGATATCATGTTATACTGGTACCACATAGTCATCTATATAAAAACAGAGGTAGATATCATGTTATACTGGTACCACATAGTCATCTATATAAAAACAGAGGTAGATATCATGTTATACTGGTACCACATAGTCATCTATACAAAAACAGAGGTAGATATCATGTTATACTGGTACCACATAGTCATCTATATAAAAACAGAGGTAGATATCATGTTATACTGGTACCACATAGTCATCTATACAAAAACAGAGGTAGATATCATGTTATACTGGTACCACATAGTCATCTATATAAAAACAGAGGTAGATATCATGTTATACTGGTACCACATAGTCATCTATACAAAAACAGAGAGGTAGATATCATGTTATAATGGTGCTACATAGTCATCTATATAAAAACAGAGGTAGATATCATGTTATACTGGTACCACATAGTCATCTATATGAAAACAGAGGTAGATATCATGTTATAATGGTGCTACATAGTCATCTATATAAAAACAGAGAGGTAGATATCATGTTATAATTGTACCACATAGTCATCTATATAAAAACAGAGAGGTAGATATCATGTTATAATGGTGCTACATAGTCATCTATATAAAAACAGAGGTAGATATCATGTTATACTGGTACCACATAGTCATCTATACAAAAACAGAGAGGTAGATATCATGTTATAATGGTACCACATAGTCATCTATATAAAAACAGAGGTAGATATCATGTTATAATGGTACCACATAGTCATCTATATAAAAACAGAGGTAGATATCATGTTATACTGGTACCACATAGTCATCTATACAAAAACAGAGAGGTAGATATCATGTTATAATGGTGCTACATAGTCATCTATATAAAAACAGAGGTAGATATCATGTTATACTGGTACCACATAGTCATCTATACAAAAACAGAGAGGTAGATATCATGTTATAATGGTACCACATAGTCATCTATATAAAAACAGAGGTAGATATCATGTTATAATGGTACCACATAGTCATCTATATAAAAACAGAGAGGTAGATATCATGTTATAATGGTACTACATAGTCATCTATATAAAAACAGAGAGGTAGATATCATGTTATAATGGTACTACATAGTCATCTATACAAAAACAGAGAGGTAGATATCATGTTATAATGGTACCACATAGTCATCTATGTAAAAACAGAGAGGTAGATATCATGTTATAATGGTACTACATAGTCATCTATATAAAAACAGAGAGGTAGATATCATGTTATAATGGTACCACATAGTCATCTATACAAAAACAGAGAGGTAGATATCATGTTATAATGGTACCACATAGTCATCTATATAAAAACAGAGGTAGATATCATGTTATACTGGTACCACATAGTCATCTATACAAAAACAGAGGTAGATATCATGTTATACTGGTACCACATAGTCATCTATATAAAAACAGAGGTAGATATCATGTTATACTGGTACCACATAGTCATCTATATAAAAACAGAGGTAGATATCATGTTATACTGGTACCACATAGTCATCTATACAAAAACAGAGAGGTAGATATCATGTTATAATGGTGCTACATAGTCATCTATATAAAAACAGAGGTAGATATCATGTTATACTGGTGCTACATAGTCATCTATATAAAAACAGAGGTAGATATCATGTTATAATGGTACTACATAGTCATCTATATAAAAACAGAGAGGTAGATATCATGTTATAATGGTGCTACATAGTCATCTATATAAAAACAGAGGTAGATATCATGTTATAATGGTACTACATAGTCATCTATACAAAAACAGAGAGGTAGATATCATGTTATAATGGTGCTACATAGTCATCTATATAAAAACAGAGGTAGATATCATGTTATAATGGTACTACATAGTCATCTATATAAAAACAGAGAGGTAGATATCATGTTATAATGGTACCACATAGTCATCTATATAAAAACAGAGGTAGATATCATGTTATAATGGTGCTACATAGTCATCTATATAAAAACAGAGAGGTAGATATCATGTTATAATGGTACCACATAGTCATCTATGTAAAAACAGACAGGTAGATATCATGTTATAATGGTACCACATAGTCATCTATATAAAAACAGAGGTAGATATCATGTTATAATGGTACTACATAGTCATCTATATAAAAACAGAGAGGTAGATATCATGTTATACTGGTACCACATAGTCATCTATATAAAAACAGAGGTAGATATCATGTTATAATGGTGCTACATAGTCATCATCTATATAAAAACAGAGAGGTAGATATCATGTTATAATATCATGTTATAATGGTACCACATAGTCATCTATGTAAAAACAGAGGTAGATATCATGTTATAATGGTACCACATAGTCATCACATAGTCATCTATGTAAAAACAGAGAGGTAGATATCATGTTATAATGGTACCACATAGTCATCTATATAAAAACAGAGGTAGATATCATGTTATAATGGTCTACATAGTCATCTATAAAAAACAGAGAGGAGATATCATGTTATAATGGTACCACATAGTCATCTATATAAAAACAGAGGTAGATATCATGTTATACTGGTACCACATAGTCATCTATATAAAAACAGAGAGGTAGATATCATGTTATAATGGTACTACATAGTCATCTATACAAAAACAGAGAGGTAGATATCATGTTATAATGGTACCACATAGTCATCTATGTAAAAACAGAGAGGTAGATATCATGTTATACTGGTACCACATAGTCATCTATATAAAAACAGAGAGGTAGATATCATGTTATAATGGTGCTACATAGTCATCTATATAAAAACAGAGGTAGATATCATGTTATACTGGTACCACATAGTCATCTATATGAAAACAGAGGTAGATATCATGTTATAATGGTGCTACATAGTCATCTATATAAAAACAGAGAGGTAGATATCATGTTATAATGGTGCTACATAGTCATCTATATAAAAACAGAGGTAGATATCATGTTATAATGGTACCACATAGTCATCTATATAAAAACAGAGGTAGATATCATGTTATAATGGTACCACATAGTCATCTATATAAAAACAGAGGTAGATATCATGTTATAATGGTACCACATAGTCATCTATATAAAAACAGAGAGGTAGATATCATGTTATAATGGTACCACATAGTCATCTATATAAAAACAGAGAGGTAGATATCATGTTATAATGGTACTACATAGTCATCTATATAAAAACAGAGGTAGATATCATGTTATAATGGTACCACATAGTCATCTATATAAAAACAGACAGGTAGATATCATGTTATAATGGTACCACATAGTCATCTATACAAAAACAGAGGTAGATATCATGTTATAATGGTACCACATAGTCATCTATATAAAAACAGACAGGTAGATATCATGTTATAATGGTACCACATAGTCATCTATATAAAAACAGAGGTAGATATCATGTTATAATGGTACCACATAGTCATCTATATAAAAACAGAGGTAGATATCATGTTATAATGGTGCTACATAGTCATCTATATAAAAACAGAGAGGTAGATATCATGTTATAATGGTACTACATAGTCATCTATATAAAAACAGAGAGTAGATATCATGTTATAATGGTACCACATAGTCATCTATATAAAAACAGAGAGGTAGATATCATGTTATAATGGTACCACATAGTCATCTATATAAAAACAGAGGTAGTTATCATGTTATACTGGTACCACATAGTCATCTATATAAAAACAGAGGTAGATATCATGTTATACTGGTACCACATAGTCATCTATATGAAAACAGAGGTAGATATCATGTTATAATGGTGCTACATAGTCATCTATATAAAAACAGAGAGGTAGATATCATGTTATAATGGTGCTACATAGTCATCTATATAAAAACAGAGGTAGATATCATGTTATACTGGTACCACATAGTCATCTATATGAAAACAGAGGTAGATATCATGTTATAATGGTGCTACATAGTCATCTATATAAAAACAGAGGTAGATATCATGTTATAATGGTACCACATAGTCATCTATATAAAAACAGAGGTAGATATCATGTTATACTGGTACCACATAGTCATCTATATAAAAACAGAGAGGTAGATATCATGTTATAATGGTACCACATAGTCATCTATATAAAAACAGAGGTAGATATCATGTTATAATGGTACTACATAGTCATCTATATAAAAACAGAGAGGTAGATATCATGTTATAATGGTACCACATAGTCATCTATATAAAAACAGAGGTAGATATCATGTTATAATGGTACCACATAGTCATCTATATAAAAACAGAGAGGTAGATATCATGTTATAATGGTACCACATAGTCATCTATATAAAAACAGAGGTAGATATCATGTTATAATGGTACCACATAGTCATCTATATAAAAACAGAGGTAGATATCATGTTATAATGGTACCACATAGTCATCTATATAAAAACAGAGAGTAGATATCATGTTATAATGGTACCACATAGTCATCTATATAAAAACAGAGGTAGATATCATGTTATAATGGTACCATCTATATAAAAACAGAGAGGTAGATAGTCATAATGGTACCACATAGTCATCTATATAAAAACAGAGGTAGATATCATGTTATAATGGTACCACATAGTCATCTATATAAAAACAGAGGTAGATATCATGTTATAATGGTACCACATAGTCATCTATATAAAAACAGAGGTAGATATCATGTTATAATGGTACCACATAGTCATCTATATAAAAACAGAGAGGTAGATATCATGTTATAATGGTACCACATAGTCATCTATATAAAAACAGAGAGGTAGATATCATGTTATACTGGTACCACATAGTCATCTATATAAAAACAGAGAGGTAGATATCATGTTATAATGGTACTACATAGTCATCTATATAAAAACAGAGGTAGATATCATGTTATAATGGTACCACATAGTCATCTATGTAAAAACAGAGAGGTAGATATCATGTTATACTGGTACCACATAGTCATCTATATAAAAACAGAGAGGTAGATATCATGTTATAATGGTTATAGTCATCTATATAAAAACAGAGGTAGATATCATGTTATACTGGTACACATAGTCATCTATATAAAAACAGAGGTAGATAATGTTATAATGGTACACATAGTCATCTAGAGAGGTAGATATCATGTTATAATGGTACCACATAGTCATCTATATAAAAACAGAGGTAGATATCATGTTATAATGGTACCACATAGTCATCTATATAAAAACAGAGGTAGATATCATGTTATACTGGTACCACATAGTCATCTATATAAAAACAGAGAGGTAGATATCATGTTATAATGGTACCACATAGTCATCTATATAAAAACAGAGAGGTAGATATCATGTTATAATGGTACCACATAGTCATCTATATAAAAACAGAGAGGTAGATATCATGTTATAATGGTACCACATAGTCATCTATATAAAAACAGAGGTAGATATCATGTTATAATGGTACCACATAGTCATCTATATAAAAACAGACAGGTAGATATCATGTTATAATGGTACCACATAGTCATCTATACAAAAACAGAGAGGTAGATATCATGTTATAATGGTACCACATAGTCATCTATATAAAAACAGACAGGTAGATATCATGTTATAATGGTACCACATAGTCATCTATATAAAAACAGAGGTAGATATCATGTTATAATGGTACCACATAGTCATCTATATAAAAACAGAGGTAGATATCATGTTATAATGGTGCTACATAGTCATCTATATAAAAACAGAGAGGTAGATATCATGTTATAATGGTACTACATAGTCATCTATACAAAAACAGAGAGGTAGATATCATGTTATAATGGTACCACATAGTCATCTATGTAAAAACAGAGAGGTAGATATCATGTTATACTGGTACCACATAGTCATCTATATAAAAACAGAGAGGTAGATATCATGTTATAATGGTGCTACATAGTCATCTATATAAAAACAGAGGTAGATATCATGTTATACTGGTACCACATAGTCATCTATATGAAAACAGAGGTAGATATCATGTTATAATGGTGCTACATAGTCATCTATATAAAAACAGAGAGGTAGATATCATGTTATAATGGTGCTACATAGTCATCTATATAAAAACAGAGGTAGATATCATGTTATACTGGTACCACATAGTCATCTATATAAAAACAGAGGTAGATATCATGTTATACTGGTACCACATAGTCATCTATATAAAAACAGAGAGGTAGATATCATGTTATAATGGTACCACATAGTCATCTATATAAAAACAGAGGTAGATATCATGTTATACTGGTACCACATAGTCATCTATATAAAAACAGAGGTAGATATCATGTTATACTGGTACCACATAGTCATCTATATAAAAAGAGAGATATCATGTTATAATGGTGCTACATAGTCATCTATATAAAAACAGAGAGGTAGATATCATGTTATAATGGTACCACATAGTCATCTATATAAAAACAGAGGTAGATATCATGTTATAATGGTACCACATAGTCATCTATATAAAAACAGAGGTAGATATCATGTTATAATGGTACCACATAGTCATCTATATAAAAACAGAGGTAGATATCATGTTATAATGGTACCACATAGTCATCTATATAAAAACAGAGGTAGATATCATGTTATAATGGTACCACATAGTCATCTATATAAAAACAGAGAGGTAGATATCATGTTATACTGGTACCACATAGTCATCTATATAAAAACAGAGAGGTAGATATCATGTTATAATGGTACCACATAGTCATCTATATAAAAACAGAGGTAGATATCATGTTATAATGGTACCACATAGTCATCTATATAAAAACAGAGAGGTAGATATCATGTTATAATGGTACCACATAGTCATCTATATAAAAACAGAGGTAGATATCATGTTATAATGGTACCACATAGTCATCTATATAAAAACAGAGGTAGATATCATGTTATAATGGTACCACATAGTCATCTATATAAAAACAGAGGTAGATATCATGTTATAATGGTACCACATAGTCATCTATACAAAAACAGAGGTAGATATCATGTTATAATGGTACCACATAGTCATCTATATAAAAACAGAGGTAGATATCATGTTATAATGGTACCACATAGTCATCTATATAAAAACAGACAGGTAGATATCATGTTATAATGGTACCACATAGTCATCTATACAAAAACAGAGAGGTAGATATCATGTTATAATGGTACCACATAGTCATCTATATAAAAACAGACAGGTAGATATCATGTTATAATGGTACCACATAGTCATCTATATAAAAACAGAGGTAGATATCATGTTATAATGGTACCACATAGTCATCTATATAAAAACAGAGGTAGATATCATGTTATAATGGTACTACATAGTCATCTATATAAAAACAGAGAGGTAGATATCATGTTATAATGGTACCACATAGTCATCTATATAAAAACAGAGAGGTAGATATCATGTTATAATGGTACCACATAGTCATCTATGTAAAAACAGAGAGGTAGATATCATGTTATACTGGTACCACATAGTCATCTATATAAAAACAGAGAGGTAGATATCATGTTATAATGGTACCACATAGTCATCTATATAAAAACAGAGGTAGATATCATGTTATACTGGTACCACATAGTCATCTATATAAAAACAGAGGTAGATATCATGTTATAATGGTACCACATAGTCATCTATATAAAAACAGAGAGGTAGATATCATGTTATAATGGTGCTACATAGTCATCTATATAAAAACAGAGGTAGATATCATGTTATACTGGTACCACATAGTCATCTATATGAAAACAGAGGTAGATATCATGTTATACTGGTACCACATAGTCATCTATATGAAAACAGAGGTAGATATCATGTTATACTGGTACCACATAGTCATCTATATAAAAACAGAGAGGTAGATATCATGTTATAATGGTGCTACATAGTCATCTATATAAAAACAGAGAGGTAGATATCATGTTATAATGGTACCACATAGTCATCTATATAAAAACAGAGGTAGATATCATGTTATAATGGTACCACATAGTCATCTATATAAAAACAGAAGATATCATGTTATAATGGTACCACATAGTCATCTATATAAAAACAGAGAGGTAGATATCATGTTATAATGGTACCACATAGTCATCTATATAAAAACAGAGGTAGATATCATGTTATAATGGTACCACATAGTCATCTATATAAAAACAGAGGTAGATATCATGTTATAATGGTACCACATAGTCATCTATATAAAAACAGAGAGGTAGATATCATGTTATAATGGTACCACATAGTCATCTATATAAAAACAGACAGGTAGATATCATGTTATAATGGTACCACATAGTCATCTATATAAAAACAGAGGTAGATATCATGTTATAATGGTACCACATAGTCATCTATATAAAAACAGAGGTAGATATCATGTTATAATGGTACCACATAGTCATCTATATAAAAACAGAGGTAGATATCATGTTATAATGGTACCACATAGTCATCTATATAAAAACAGAGAGGTAGATATCATGTTATAATGGTACCACATAGTCATCTATATAAAAACAGAGAGGTAGATATCATGTTATAATGGTACCACATAGTCATCTATATAAAAACAGAGGTAGATATCATGTTATAATGGTACCACATAGTCATCTATATAAAAACAGAGGTAGATATCATGTTATAATGGTACCACATAGTCATCTATATAAAAACAGAGGTAGATATCATGTTATACTGGTACCACATAGTCATCTATACAAAAACAGAGGTAGATATCATGTTATACTGGTACCACATAGTCATCTATATAAAAACAGAGAGGTAGATATCATGTTATAATGGTACCACATAGTCATCTATATAAAAACAGAGGTAGATATCATGTTATAATGGTGCTACATAGTCATCTATATAAAAACAGAGGTAGATATCATGTTATACTGGTACCACATAGTCATCTATATGAAAACAGAGGTAGATATCATGTTATACTGGTACCACATAGTCATCTATATGAAAACAGAGGTAGATATCATGTTATAATTGTACCACATAGTCATCTATATAAAAACAGAGAGGTAGATATCATGTTATACTGGTACCACATAGTCATCTATATAAAAACAGACAGGTAGATATCATGTTATACTGGTACCACATAGTCATCTATGTAAAAACAGAGAGGTAGATATCATGTTATACTGGTACCACATAGTCATCTATATAAAAACAGAGGTAGATATCATGTTATAATGGTACCACATAGTCATCTATATAAAAACAGAGGTAGATATCATGTTATAATGGTACCACATAGTCATCTATATAAAAACAGAGGTAGATATCATGTTATACTGGTACCACATAGTCATCTATATAAAAACAGAGAGTAGATATCATGTTATAATGGTACCACATAGTCATCTATATAAAAACAGAGAGTAGATATCATGTTATAATGGTACCACATAGTCATCTATATAAAAACAGAGGTAGATATCATGTTATACTGGTACCACATAGTCATCTATATAAAAACAGAGGTAGATATCATGTTATAATGGTACCACATAGTCATCTATATAAAAACAGAGGTAGATATCATGTTATAATGGTACCACATAGTCATCTATGTAAAAACAGAGAGGTAGATATCATGTTATAATGGTACCACATAGTCATCTATATAAAAACAGAGGTAGATATCATGTTATAATGGTACCACATAGTCATCTATACAAAAACAGAGGTAGATATCATGTTATAATGGTACCACATAGTCATCTATATAAAAACAGAGGTAGATATCATGTTATACTGGTACCACATAGTCATCTATATAAAAACAGAGGTAGATATCATGTTATACTGGTACCACATAGTCATCTATATAAAAACAGAGAGTAGATATCATGTTATAATGGTACCACATAGTCATCTATATAAAAACAGAGGTAGATATCATGTTATACTGGTACCACATAGTCATCTATATAAAAACAGAGAGGTAGATATCATGTTATAATGGTACCACATAGTCATCTATATAAAAACAGAGAGTAGATATCATGTTATAATGGTACCACATAGTCATCTATATAAAAACAGAGGTAGATATCATGTTATAATGGTACCACATAGTCATCTATATAAAACATAGATATCATGTTATAATGGTACCACATAGTCATCTATATAAAAACAGAGGTAGATATCATGTTATAATGGTACCACATAGTCATCTATATAAAAACAGAGGTAGATATCATGTTATAATGGTACCACATAGTCATCTATATAAAAACAGAGGTAGATATCATGTTATAATGGTACCACATAGTCATCTATATAAAAACAGAGGTAGATATCATGTTATACTGGTACCACATAGTCATCTATATAAAAACAGAGGTAGATATCATGTTATAATGGTACCACATAGTCATCTATATAAAAACAGAGGGTAGATATCATGTTATAATGGTACCACATAGTCATCTATATAAAAACAGAGGTAGATATCATGTTATAATGGTACCACATAGTCATCTATATAAAAACAGAGGTAGATATCATGTTATAATGGTACCACATAGTCATCTATATAAAAACAGAGGTAGATATCATGTTATAATGGTACCACATAGTCATCTATATAAAAACAGAGGTAGATATCATGTTATAATGGTACCACATAGTCATCTATATAAAAACAGAGGTAGATATCATGTTATACTGGTACCATAGTCATCTATATAAAAACAGAGAGTAGATATCATGTTATACTGGTACCACATAGTCATCTATATAAAAACAGAGAGTAGATATCATGTTATAATGGTACCACATAGTCATCTATATAAAAACAGAGGTAGATATCATGTTATAATGGTACCACATAGTCATCTATATAAAAACAGAGGGTAGATATCATGTTATAATGGTACCACATAGTCATCTATACAAAAACAGAGAGGTAGATATCATGTTATAATGGTGCTACATAGTCATCTATATAAAAACAGAGGTAGATATCATGTTATAATGGTACCACATAGTCATCTATACAAAAACAGAGAGGTAGATATCATGTTATAATGGTACCACATAGTCATCTATATAAAAACAGAGAGGTAGATATCATGTTATAATGGTACCACATAGTCATCTATATAAAAACAGAGGTAGATATCATGTTATAATGGTACCACATAGTCATCTATATAAAAACAGAGGTAGATATCATGTTATAATGGTACCACATAGTCATCTATATAAAAACAGAGGTAGATATCATGTTATAATGGTACCACATAGTCATCTATATAAAAACAGAGGTAGATATCATGTTATAATGGTACCACATAGTCATCTATATAAAAACAGAGGTAGATATCATGTTATACTGGTACCACATAGTCATCTATATAAAAACAGAGGTAGATATCATGTTATAATGGTACTACATAGTCATCTATATAAAAACAGAGAGTAGATATCATGTTATAATGGTACCACATAGTCATCTATATAAAAACAGAGGTAGATATCATGTTATAATGGTACCACATAGTCATCTATATAAAAACAGAGGTAGATATCATGTTATAATGGTACCACATAGTCATCTATATAAAAACAGAGGTAGATATCATGTTATAATGGTACTACATAGTCATCTATATAAAAACAGAGGTAGATATCATGTTATAATGGTACCACATAGTCATCTATATAAAAACAGACAGGTAGATATCATGTTATAATGGTACCACATAGTCATCTATATAAAAACAGAGAGGTAGATATCATGTTATAATGGTACCACATAGTCATCTAAAAAAACAGAGGTAGATATCATGTTATAATGGTACCACATAGTCATCTATATAAAAACAGAGGTAGATATCATGTTATAATGGTACTACATAGTCATCTATATAAAAACAGAGGTAGATATCATGTTATAATGGTACCACATAGTCATCTATATGAAAACAGAGGTAGATATCATGTTATAATGGTACCACATAAATATAAAAACAGAGAGTAGATATCATGTTATAATGGTACCACATAGTCATCTATATAAAAACAGAGGTAGATATCATGTTATAATGGTACCACATAGTCATCTATATAAAAACAGAGGTAGATATCATGTTATAATGGTGCCACATAGTCATCTATATAAAAACAGAGGTAGATATCATGTTATAATGGTACCACATAGTCATCTATACAAAAACAGAGAGTTAGATATCATGTTATAATGGTGCTACATAGTCATCTATATAAAAACAGAGGTAGATATCATGTTATACTGGTACCACATAGTCATCTATATAAAAACAGAGGTAGATATCATGTTATAATGGTACCACATAGTCATCTATATAAAAACAGAGAGTAGATATCATGTTATAATGGTACCACATAGTCATCTATATAAAAACAGAGGTAGATATCATGTTATAATGGTACCACATAGTCATCTATATAAAAACAGAGGTAGATATCATGTTATAATGGTACCACATAGTCATCTATATAAAAACAGAGAGGTAGATATCATGTTATAATGGTACCACATAGTCATCTATATAAAAACAGAGGTAGATATCATGTTATAATGGTACCACATAGTCATCTATACAAAAACAGAGAGTAGATATCATGTTATAATGGTACCACATAGTCATCTATATAAAAAACAGAGGTAGATATCATGTTATAATGGTACCACATAGTCATCTATATAAAAACAGAGGTAGATATCATGTTATAATGGTACCACATAGTCATCTATATAAAAAAACAGAGGTAGATATCATGTTATAATGGTGCTACATAGTCATCTATATAAAAACAGAGGTAGATATCATGTTATAATGGTACCACATAGTCATCTATATAAAAACAGAGAGGTAGATATCATGTTATAATGGTACCACATAGTCATCTATATAAAAACAGAGAGGTAGATATCATGTTATAATGGTACCACATAGTCATCTATATAAAAACAGAGGTAGATATCATGTTATAATGGTACCACATAGTCATCTATATAAAAACAGAGGTAGATATCATGTTATACTGGTACCACATAGTCATCTATATAAAAACAGAGAGGTAGATATCATGTTATAATGGTACCACATAGTCATCTATATAAAAACAGAGAGGTAGATATCATGTTATAATGGTACCACATAGTCATCTATATAAAAACAGAGGTAGATATCATGTTATACTGGTACCACATAGTCATCTATATAAAAACAGAGAGTAGATATCATGTTATACTGGTACCACATAGTCATCTATATAAAAACAGAAGATATCATGTTATAATGGTGCTACATAGTCATCTATATAAAAACAGAGGTAGATATCATGTTATACTGGTACCACATAGTCATCTATATGAAAACAGAGGTAGATATCATGTTATAATGGTGCTACATAGTCATCTATATAAAAACAGAGAGGTAGATATCATGTTATAATGGTACCACATAGTCATCTATATAAAAACAGAGAGGTAGATATCATGTTATACTGGTACCACATAGTCATCTATATAAAAACAGAGGTAGATATCATGTTATAATGGTGCTACATAGTCATCTATATAAAAACAGAGGTAGATATCATGTTATAATGGTACTACATAGTCATCTATATAAAAACAGAGGTAGATATCATGTTATACTGGTACCACATAGTCATCTATATAAAAACAGAGAGGTAGATATCATGTTATACTGGTACCACATAGTCATCTATATAAAAACAGAGAGGTAGATATCATGTTATAATGGTACCACATAGTCATCTATATAAAAACAGAGAGGTAGATATCATGTTATAATGGTACCACATAGTCATCTATATAAAAACAGAGGTAGATATCATGTTATAATGGTACCACATAGTCATCTATATAAAAACAGAGAGGTAGATATCATGTTATAATGGTACCACATAGTCATCTATATAAAAACAGAGAGGTAGATATCATGTTATAATGGTACCACATAGTCATCTATATAAAAACAGAGGTAGATATCATCTGGTACCACATAGTCATCTATATAAAAACAGACAGGTAGATATCATGTTATACTGGTACCACATAGTCATCTATATAAAAACAGAGGTAGATATCATGTTATAATGGTACCACATAGTCATCTATATAAAAACAGAGAGGTAGATATCATGTTATACTGGTACCACATAGTCATCTATATAAAAACAGAGGTAGATATCATGTTATAATGGTACCACATAGTCATCTATATAAAAACAGAGAGTAGATATCATGTTATAATGGTACCACATAGTCATCTATATAAAAACAGAGGGTAGATATCATGTTATAATGGTACCACATAGTCATCTATATAAAAACAGAGAGGTAGATATCATGTTATAATGGTACCACATAGTCATCTATATAAAAACAGAGAGGTAGATATCATGTTATAATGGTACCACATAGTCATCTATATAAAAACAGAGAGGTAGATATCATGTTATACTGGTACCACATAGTCATCTATATAAAAACAGAGAGGTAGATATCATGTTATACTGGTACCACATAGTCATCTATATAAAAACAGAGAGGTAGATATCATGTTATAATGGTACCACATAGTCATCTATATAAAAACAGAGGTAGATATCATGTTATAATGGTACCACATAGTCATCTATATAAAAACAGAGAGGTAGATATCATGTTATACTGGTACCACATAGTCATCTATATAAAAACAGAGGTAGATATCATGTTATAATGGTACCACATAGTCATCTATATAAAAACAGAGGTAGATATCATGTTATAATGGTACCACATAGTCATCTATATAAAAACAGAGGTAGATATCATGTTATACTGGTACCACATAGTCATCTATATAAAAACAGAGAGGTAGATATCATGTTATACTGGTACCACATAGTCATCTATATAAAAACAGAGGTAGATATCATGTTATAATGGTACCACATAGTCATCTATATAAAAACAGAGGTAGATATCATGTTATACTGGTACCACATAGTCATCTATATAAAAACAGAGAGGTAGATATCATGTTATAATGGTACCACATAGTCATCTATATAAAAACAGAGGTAGATATCATGTTATAATGGTACCACATAGTCATCTATATAAAAACAGAGAGGTAGATATCATGTTATAATGGTACCACATAGTCATCTATATAAAAACAGAGAGGTAGATATCATGTTATAATGGTACCACATAGTCATCTATATAAAAACAGAGAGGTAGATATCATGTTATACTGGTACCACATAGTCATCTATATAAAAACAGAGGTAGATATCATGTTATAATGGTACCACATAGTCATCTATATAAAAACAGAGGTAGATATCATGTTATACTGGTACCACATAGTCATCTATACAAAAACAGAGAGGTAGATATCATGTTATAATGGTACCACATAGTCATCTATATAAAAACAGAGGTAGATATCATGTTATAATGGTACCACATAGTCATCTATACAAAAACAGAGAGGTAGATATCATGTTATAATGGTACCACATAGTCATCTATACAAAAACAGAGGTAGATATCATGTTATAATGGTACCACATAGTCATCTATATAAAAACAGAGGTAGATATCATGTTATAATGGTACCACATAGTCATCTATATAAAAACAGAGGTAGATATCATGTTATAATGGTACCACATAGTCATCTATATAAAAACAGAGGTAGATATCATGTTATAATGGTACCACATAGTCATCTATATAAAAACAGAGAGGTAGATATCATGTTATAATGGTACCACATAGTCATCTATATAAAAACAGAGAGGTAGATATCATGTTATAATGGTACCACATAGTCATCTATATAAAAACAGAGAGGTAGATATCATGTTATAATGGTACCACATAGTCATCTATATAAAAACAGAGGTAGATATCATGTTATACTGGTACCACATAGTCATCTATATAAAAACAGAGGTAGATATCATGTTATACTGGTACCACATAGTCATCTATATAAAAACAGAGGTAGATATCATGTTATAATGGTACCACATAGTCATCTATATAAAAACAGAGGTAGATATCATGTTATAATGGTACCACATAGTCATCTATACAAAAACAGAGGTAGATATCATGTTATACTGGTACCACATAGTCATCTATATAAAAACAGAGGTATATCATGTTAAAACAGAGGTAGATATCATGTTATACTGGTACCACATAGTCATCTATATAAAACAGAGGTAGATATCATGTTATAATGGTGCTACATAGTCATCTATATAAAAACAGAGAGGTAGATATCATGTTATAATGGTACCACATAGTCATCTATATAAAAACAGAGGGTAGATATCATGTTATAATGGTACCACATAGTCATCTATACAAAAACAGAGAGGTAGATATCATGTTATAATGGTACCACATAGTCATCTATATAAAAACAGAGGTAGATATCATGTTATAATGGTACCACATAGTCATCTATACAAAAACAGAGGTAGATATCATGTTATAATGGTACTACATAGTCATCTATATAAAAACAGAGAGTAGATATCATGTTATACTGGTACCACATAGTCATCTATATAAAAACAGAGAGGTAGATATCATGTTATAATGGTACCACATAGTCATCTATATAAAAACAGAGGTAGATATCATGTTATACTGGTACCACATAGTCATCTATATAAAAACAGAGGTAGATATCATGTTATAATGGTACCACATAGTCATCTATATAAAAACAGAGAGGTAGATATCATGTTATAATGGTACCACATAGTCATCTATATAAAAACAGAGAGGTAGATATCATGTTATAATGGTACCACATAGTCATCTATATAAAACAGAGGTAGATATCATGTTATACTGGTACCACATAGTCATCTATATAAAAACAGAGAGGTAGATATCATGTTATAATGGTACCACATAGTCATCTATATAAAAACAGAGGTAGATATCATGTTATAATGGTACCACATAGTCATCTATATAAAAACAGACAGGTAGATATCATGTTATAATGGTACCACATAGTCATCTATACAAAAACAGAGAGGTAGATATCATGTTATACTGGTACCACATAGTCATCTATATAAAAACAGAGGTAGATATCATGTTATAATGGTACCACATAGTCATCTATATAAAAACAGAGGTAGATATCATGTTATAATGGTACCACATAGTCATCTATATAAAAACAGAGGTAGATATCATGTTATAATGGTACCACATAGTCATCTATATAAAAAAACAGAGGTAGATATCATGTTATAATGGTACCACATAGTCATCTATATAAAAAACAGAGAGGTAGATATCATGTTATAATGGTACCACATAGTCATCTATATAAAAACAGAGAAGATATCATGTTATACTGGTACCACATAGTCATCTATATAAAAAACAGAGGTAGATATCATGTTATACTGGTACCACATAGTCATCTATATAAAAACAGAGAGTAGATATCATGTTATAATGGTACCACATAGTCATCTATAAAAACAGAGGTAGATATCATGTTATAATGGTACCACATAGTCATCTATACAAAAACAGAGAGGTAGATATCATGTTATAATGGTACCACATTGTCATCTATATAAAAACAGAGGTAGATATCATGTTATAATGGTACCACATAGTCATCTATATAAAAACAGAGGTAGATATCATGTTATAATGGTACCACATAGTCATCTATATAAAACAGAGGTAGATATCATGTTATAATGGTACCACATAGTCATCTATATAAAAACAGAGGTAGATATCATGTTATAATGGTACCACATAGTCATCTATATAAAAACAGAGAGTAGATATCATGTTATAATGGTACCACATAGTCATCTATATAAAAACAGAGAGGTAGATATCATGTTATAATGGTACCACATAGTCATCTATACAAAAACAGAGAGGTAGATATCATGTTATAATGGTACCACATAGTCATCTATATAAAAACAGAGGTAGATATCATGTTATACTGGTACCACATAGTCATCTATATAAAAAAAGAGAGGTAGATATCATGTTATACTGGTACCACATAGTCATCTATATAAAAACAGAGAGTAGATATCATGTTATAATGGTACCATAGTCATCTATATAAAAACAGAGGTAGATATCATGTTATAATGGTACCACATAGTCATCTATACAAAAACAGAGGTAGATATCATGTTATACTGGTACCACATAGTCATCTATATAAAAACAGAGAGTAGATATCATGTTATAATGGTACCACATAGTCATCTATATAAAAACAGAGGTAGATATCATGTTATACTGGTACCACATAGTCATCTATATAAAACAGAGGTAGATATCATGTTATAATGGTACCACATAGTCATCTATATAAAAACAGAGGTAGATATCATGTTATAATGGTACCACATAGTCATCTATATAAAAACAGAGAGGTAGATATCATGTTATACTGGTACCACATAGTCATCTATACAAAAACAGAGAGGTAGATATCATGTTATAATGGTGCTACATAGTCATCTATATAAAAACAGAGGTAGATATCATGTTATAATGGTACCACATAGTCATCTATACAAAAACAGAGGTAGATATCATGTATACTGGTACACATAGTCATCTATATAAAAACAGAGAGGTAGATATCATGTTATACTGGTACCACATAGTCATCTATATAAAAACAGAGAGGTAGATATCATGTTATAATGGTGCTACATAGTCATCTATATAAAAACAGAGAGTAGATATCATGTTATACTGGTACCACATAGTCATCTATATAAAAACAGAGAGGTAGATATCATGTTATACTGGTACCACATAGTCATCTATATAAAAAGAGAGGTAGATATCATGTTATAATGGTACCACATAGTCATCTATATAAAAACAGAGAGTAGATATCATGTTATAATGGTACCACATAGTCATCTATATAAAAACAGAGGTAGATATCATGTTATACTGGTACCACATAGTCATCTATATAAAAAACAGAGGTAGATATCATGTTATAATGGTACCACATAGTCATCTATATAAAAACAGAGAGGTAGATATCATGTTATAATGGTACCACATAGTCATCTATATAAAAACAGAGGTAGATATCATGTTATAATGGTACCACATAGTCATCTATATAAAAACAGAGAGGTAGATATCATGTTATAATGGTACCACATAGTCATCTATATAAAAACAGAGGTAGATATCATGTTATAATGGTACCACATAGTCATCTATATAAAACAGACAGGTAGATATCATGTTATAATGGTACCACATAGTCATCTATATAAAAACAGAGAGGTAGATATCATGTTATAATGGTACCACATAGTCATCTAGATATCATGTTATAATGGTACCAGTCATCTATATATAAAACAGAGGTAGATATCATGTTATAATGGTACCACATAGTCATCTATATAAAAACAGAGGTAGATATCATGTTATAATGGTACCACATAGTCATCTATATAAAAACAGAGGTAGATATCATGTTATACTGGTACCACATAGTCATCTATATAAAAACAGAGGTAGATATCATGTTATAATGGTACCACATAGTCATCTATATAAAAACAGAGGTAGATATCATGTTATACTGGTACCACATAGTCATCTATATAAAAACAGAGAGGTAGATATCAATAATGGTACCACATAGTCATCTATATAAAAACAGAGGTAGATATCATGTTATACTGGTACCACATAGTCATCTATATAAAAACAGAGAGGTAGATATCATGTTATACTGGTACCACATAGTCATCTATATAAAAACAGAGAGGTAGATATCATGTTATAATGGTACCACATAGTCATCTATACAAAAACAGAGAGGTAGATATCATGTTATAATGGTACCACATAGTCATCTATATAAAAACAGAGAGGTAGATATCATGTTATAATGGTACCACATAGTCATCTATATAAAAACAGAGGTAGATATCATGTTATAATGGTGCTACATAGTCATCTATATAAAAACAGAGGTAGATATCATGTTATAATGGTACCACATAGTCATCTATATAAAAACAGAGGTAGATATCATGTTATAATGGTACCACATAGTCATCTATATAAAAACAGAGGTAGATATCATGTTATAATGGTACCACATAGTCATCTATATAAAAACAGAGGTAGATATCATGTTATAATGGTACCACATAGTCATCTATATAAAAACAGAGGTAGATATCATGTTATACTGGTACCACATAGTCATCTATATAAAAACAGAGGTAGATATCATGTTATAATGGTACCACATAGTCATCTATATAAAAACAGAGAGGTAGATATCATGTTATAATGGTACCACATAGTCATCTATATAAAAACAGAGAGGTAGATATCATGTTATACTGGTACCACATAGTCATCTATATAAAAACAGACAGGTAGATATCATGTTATAAATGGTACCACATAGTCATCTATATAAAAACAGAGGTAGATATCATGTTATAATGGTACCACATAGTCATCTATATAAAAACAGACAGGTAGATATCATGTTATAATGGTACCACATAGTCATCTATATAAAAACAGAGAGGTAGATATCATGTTATAATGGTACCACATAGTCATCTATATAAAAACAGAGGTAGATATCATGTTATACTGGTACCACATAGTCATCTATATAAAAACAGAGGTAGATATCATGTTATAATGGTACCACATAGTCATCTATATAAAAACAGAGGTAGATATCATGTTATAATGGTACCACATAGTCATCTATATAAAAACAGAGGTAGATATCATGTTATACTGGTACCACATAGTCATCTATATAAAAACAGAGGTAGATATCATGTTATAATGGTACCACATAGTCATCTATATAAAAAGAGAGGTAGATATCATGTTATACTGGTACCACATAGTCATCTATATAAAAACAGAGGTAGATATCATGTTATAATGGTACCACATAGTCATCTATATAAAAACAGAGGTAGATATCATGTTATACTGGTACCACATAGTCATCTATATAAAAACAGAGAGGTAGATATCATGTTATAATGGTACCACATAGTCATCTATATAAAAACAGAGGTAGATATCATGTTATAATGGTACCACATAGTCATCTATATAAAAACAGAGAGGTAGATATCATGTTATAATGGTACTACATAGTCATCTATACAAAAACAGAGAGGTAGATATCATGTTATAATGGTACCACATAGTCATCTATATAAAAACAGAGAGGTAGATATCATGTTATAATGGTGCTACATAGTCATCTATATAAAAACAGAGGTAGATATCATGTTATAATGGTACCACATAGTCATCTATATAAAAACAGAGGTAGATATCATGTTATAATGGTACCACATAGTCATCTATACAAAAACAGAGGTAGATATCATGTTATACTGGTACCACATAGTCATCTATATAAAAACAGAGGTAGATATCATGTTATAATGGTACCACATAGTCATCTATAAAAAACAGAGGTAGATATCATGTTATAATGGTACCACATAGTCATCTATATAAAAACAGAGGTAGATATCATGTTATAATGGTACCACATAGTCATCTATATAAAAACAGAGTAGATATCATGTTATAATGGTACCACATAGTCATCTATATAAAAACAGAGAGGTAGATATCATGTTATACTGGTACCACATAGTCATCTATATAAAAACAGAGAGGTAGATATCATGTTATAATGGTACTACATAGTCATCTATATAAAAACAGAGAGGTAGATATCATGTTATAATGGTACCACATAGTCATCTATATAAAAACAGACAGGTAGATATCATGTTATAATGGTACCACATAGTCATCTATATAAAAACAGAGGTAGATATCATGTTATACTGGTACCACATAGTCATCTATATAAAAACAGAGGTAGATATCATGTTATAATGGTACCACATAGTCATCTATATAAAAACAGAGAGGTAGATATCATGTTATAATGGTACCACATAGTCATCTATATAAAAACAGAGGTAGATATCATGTTATAATGGTACCACATAGTCATCTATATAAAAACAGAGGTAGATATCATGTTATACTGGTACCACATAGTCATCTATATAAAAACAGAGAGGTAGATATCATGTTATAATGGTACCACATAGTCATCTATATAAAAACAGAGGTAGATATCATGTTATACTGGTACCACATAGTCATCTATATAAAAACAGAGAGGTAGATATCATGTTATAATGGTACCACATAGTCATCTATATAAAAACAGAGAGGTAGATATCATGTTATACTGGTACCACATAGTCATCTATATAAAAACAGAGGTAGATATCATGTTATACTGGTACCACATAGTCATCTATATAAAAAGAGAGGTAGATATCATGTTATAATGGTACCACATAGTCATCTATATAAAAACAGACAGGTAGATATCATGTTATAATGGTACCACATAGTCATCTATACAAAAACAGAGAGGTAGATATCATGTTATAATGGTACCACATAGTCATCTATATAAAAACAGAGGTAGATATCAAAACAGTCATCTATATAAAAACAGAGTAGATATCATGTTATAATGGTACCACATAGTCATCTATATAAAAACAGAGGTAGATATCATGTTATAATGGTACCACATAGTCATCTATAAAAAACAGAGGTAGATATCATGTTATACTGGTACCACATAGTCATCTATATAAAAACAGAGGTAGATATCATGTTATAATGGTACCACATAGTCATCTATATAAAAACAGAGGTAGATATCATGTTATACTGGTACCACATAGTCATCTATATAAAAACAGAGAGGTAGATATCATGTTATAATGGTACCACATAGTCATCTATATAAAAACAGAGGTAGATATCATGTTATAATGGTACCACATAGTCATCTATATAAAAACAGAGGTAGATATCATGTTATACTGGTACCACATAGTCATCTATATAAAAAGAGAGGTAGATATCATGTTATAATGGTACCACATAGTCATCTATATAAAAACAGAGAGGTAGATATCATGTTATAATGGTACCACATAGTCATCTATATAAAAACAGAGGTAGATATCATGTTATACTGGTACCACATAGTCATCTATATAAAAACAGAGGTAGATATCATGTTATAATGTCATCTATATAAAAACAGAGGTAGATATCATGTTATAATGGTACCACATAGTCATCTATATAAAAACAGAGGTAGATATCATGTTATACTGGTACCACATAGTCATCTATATAAAAACAGAGGTAGATATCATGTTATAATGGTACCACATAGTCATCTATATAAAAACAGAGGTAGATATCATGTTATACTGGTACCACATAGTCATCTATATAAAAACAGAGAGGTAGATATCATGTTATAATGGTACCACATAGTCATCTATATAAAAACAGAGGTAGAAATCATGTTATACTGGTACCACATAGTCATCTATATAAAAACAGAGAGGTAGATATCATGTTATACTGGTACCACATAGTCATCTATATAAAAACAGAGAGGTAGATATCATGTTATAATGGTACTACATAGTCATCTATACAAAAACAGAGAGGTAGATATCATGTTATAATGGTACCACATAGTCATCTATGTAAAAACAGAGAGGTAGATATCATGTTATACTGGTACCACATAGTCATCTATATAAAAACAGAGAGGTAGATATCATGTTATACTGGTGCTACATAGTCATCTATATAAAAACAGAGGTAGATATCATGTTATAATGGTACCACATAGTCATCTATATAAAAACAGAGGTAGATATCATGTTATAATGGTGCTACATAGTCATCTATATAAAAACAGAGAGGTAGATATCATGTTATACTGGTACTACATAGTCATCTATATAAAAACAGAGGTAGATATCATGTTATACTGGTACCACATAGTCATCTATATAAAAACAGAGAGGTAGATATCATGTTATAATGGTACCACATAGTCATCTATATAAAAACAGAGAGGTAGATATCATGTTATAATGGTACCACATAGTCATCTATATAAAAACAGAGGTAGATATCATGTTATAAATGGTACCACATAGTCATCTATCTATATAAAAACATCTATATAAAAACAGAGGTAGATATCATGTTATAATGGTACCACATAGTCATCTATATAAAAACAGACAGGTAGATATCATGTTATAATGGTACCACATAGTCATCTATATAAAAACAGAGGTAGATATCATGTTATAATGGTACCACATAGTCATCTATATAAAAACAGACAGGTAGATATCATGTTATAATGGTACCACATAGTCATCTATATAAAAACAGAGGTAGATATCATGTTATAATGGTACCACATAGTCATCTATACAAAAACAGAGGTAGATATCATGTTATAATGGTACCACATAGTCATCTATATAAAAACAGAGGTAGATATCATGTTATAATGGTACCACATAGTCATCTATATAAAAACAGAGGTAGAAATCATGTTATACTGGTACCACATAGTCATCTATATAAAAACAGAGAGGTAGATATCATGTTATACTGGTACCACATAGTCATCTATATAAAAACAGACAGGTAGATATCATGTTATACTGGTACCACATAGTCATCTATATAAAAACAGAGAGGTAGATATCATGTTATAATGGTACCACATAGTCATCTATATAAAAACAGAGAGGTAGATATCATGTTATAATGGTACTACATAGTCATCTATACAAAAACAGAGAGGTAGATATCATGTTATAATGGTACCACATAGTCATCTATATAAAAACAGAGGTAGATATCATGTTATACTGGTACCACATAGTCATCTATACAAAAACAGAGAGGTAGATATCATGTTATAATGGTACCACATAGTCATCTATATAAAAACAGAGGTAGATATCATGTTATAATGGTACCACATAGTCATCTATATAAAAACAGAGGTAGATATCATGTTATAATGGTACCACATAGTCATCTATATAAAAACAGAGGTAGATATCATGTTATAATGGTACCACATAGTCATCTATATAAAAACAGAGGTAGATATCATGTTATACTGGTACCACATAGTCATCTATATAAAAACAGAGAGGTAGATATCATGTTATAATGGTACCACATAGTCATCTATATAAAAACAGAGAGGTAGATATCATGTTATAATGGTACCACATAGTCATCTATATAAAAACAGACAGGTAGATATCATGTTATAATGGTACCACATAGTCATCTATATAAAAACAGAGGTAGATATCATGTTATAATGGTACCACATAGTCATCTATACAAAAACAGAGGTAGATATCATGTTATAATGGTACCACATAGTCATCTATATAAAAACAGAGAGGTAGATATCATGTTATAATGGTACCACATAGTCATCTATGTAAAAACAGACAGGTAGATATCATGTTATACTGGTACCACATAGTCATCTATATAAAAACAGACAGGTAGATATCATGTTATAATGGTACCACATAGTCATCTATATAAAAACAGAGAGGTAGATATCATGTTATAATGGTACCACATAGTCATCTATATAAAAACAGAGAGGTAGATATCATGTTATACTGGTACCACATAGTCATCTATATAAAAACAGAGGTAGATATCATGTTATACTGGTACCACATAGTCATCTATATAAAAACAGAGAGGTATATATCATGTTATACTGGTACCACATAGTAATCTATATAAAAACAGAGGTAGATATCATGTTATACTGGTACCACATAGTCATCTATATAAAAACAGAGAGGTAGATATCATGTTATAATGGTACCACATAGTCATCTATATAAAAACAGAGGTAGATATCATGTTATAATGGTACCAC
The DNA here is from genome assembly GCF_034236695.1 of Oncorhynchus nerka. Taxonomy (NCBI): domain Eukaryota; kingdom Metazoa; phylum Chordata; class Actinopteri; order Salmoniformes; family Salmonidae; genus Oncorhynchus; species Oncorhynchus nerka. Next base: position 85,514,412 of record NC_088423.1, read on the forward strand.
ATAGTCATCTATATAAAAACAGAGGTAGATATCATGTTATACTGGTACCACATAGTCATCTATATAAAAACAGAGGTAGATATCATGTTATACTGGTACCACATAGTCATCTATATAAAAACAGAGAGGTAGATATCATGTTATAATGGTACCACATAGTCATCTATATAAAAACAGAGAGGTAGATATCATGTTATACTGGTGCTACATAGTCATCTATATAAAAACAGAGGTAGATATCATGTTATAATGGTACCACATAGTCATCTATATAAAAACAGAGGTAGATATCATGTTATAATGGTACCACATAGTCATCTATACAAAAACAGAGGTAGATATCATGTTATACTGGTACCACATAGTCATCTATATAAAAACAGAGGTAGATATCATGTTATAATGGTACCACATAGTCATCTATATAAAAACAGAGGTAGATATCATGTTATACTGGTACCACATAGTCATCTATATAAAAACAGAGGTAGATATCATGTTATAATGGTACCACATAGTCATCTATATAAAAACAGAGGTAGAAATCATGTTATACTGGTACCACATAGTCATCTATATAAAAACAGAGAGGTAGATATCATGTTATACTGGTACCACATAGTCATCTATATAAAAACAGAGAGGTAGATATCATGTTATAATGGTACTACATAGTCATCTATACAAAAACAGAGAGGTAGATATCATGTTATAATGGTACCACATAGTCATCTATGTAAAAACAGAGAGGTAGATATCATGTTATACTGGTACCACATAGTCATCTATATAAAAACAGAGAGGTAGATATCATGTTATAATGGTGCTACATAGTCATCTATATAAAAACAGAGGTAGATATCATGTTATACTGGTACCACATAGTCATCTATATGAAAACAGAGGTAGATATCATGTTATAATGGTGCTACATAGTCATCTATATAAAAACAGAGAGGTAGATATCATGTTATACTGGTACCACATAGTCATCTATATAAAAACAGAGGTAGATATCATGTTATACTGGTACCACATAGTCATCTATATAAAAACAGAGGTAGATATCATGTTATAATGGTACCACATAGTCATCTATATAAAAACAGAGAGGTAGATATCATGTTATAATGGTACTACATAGTCATCTATACAAAAACAGAGAGGTAGATATCATGTTATAATGGTACTACATAGTCATCTATATAAAAACAGAGGTAGATATCATGTTATAATGGTACCACATAGTCATCTATATAAAAACAGACAGGTAGATATCATGTTATAATGGTACCACATAGTCATCTATACAAAAACAGAGAGGTAGATATCATGTTATAATGGTACCACATAGTCATCTATATAAAAACAGACAGGTAGATATCATGTTATAATGGTACCACATAGTCATCTATATAAAAACAGAGGTAGATATCATGTTATAATGGTACCACATAGTCATCTATACAAAAACAGAGGTAGATATCATGTTATAATGGTACCACATAGTCATCTATATAAAAACAGAGGTAGATATCATGTTATACTGGTACCACATAGTCATCTATATAAAAACAGAGAGGTAGATATCATGTTATAATGGTACCACATAGTCATCTATGTAAAAACAGACAGGTAGATATCATGTTATACTGGTACCACATAGTCATCTATATAAAAACAGACAGGTAGATATCATGTTATAATGGTACCACATAGTCATCTATATAAAAACAGAGAGGTAGATATCATGTTATAATGGTACCACATAGTCATCTATATAAAAACAGAGAGGTAGATATCATGTTATACTGGTACCACATAGTCATCTATATAAAAACAGAGGTAGATATCATGTTATACTGGTACCACATAGTAATCTATATAAAAACAGAGGTAGATATCATGTTATACTGGTACCACATAGTCATCTATATAAAAACAGAGAGGTAGATATCATGTTATAATGGTACCACATAGTCATCTATATAAAAACAGAGGTAGATATCATGTTATAATGGTACCACATAGTCATCTATATAAAAACAGAGGTAGATATCATGTTATAATGGTACCACATAGTCATCTATATAAAAACAGAGGTAGATATCATGTTATACTGGTACCACATAGTCATCTATATAAAAACAGAGAGGTAGATATCATGTTATACTGGTACCACATAGTCATCTATATAAAAACAGAGGTAGATATCATGTTATACTGGTGCTACATAGTCATCTATATAAAAACAGAGGTAGATATCATGTTATAATGGTACCACATAGTCATCTATATAAAAACAGAGAGGTAGATATCATGTTATAATGGTACCACATAGTCATCTATGTAAAAACAGACAGGTAGATATCATGTTATACTGGTACCACATAGTCATCTATATAAAAACAGACAGGTAGATATCATGTTATAATGGTACCACATAGTCATCTATATAAAAACAGAGGTAGATATCATGTTATAATGGTACCACATAGTCATCTATATAAAACAGAGAGGTAGATATCATGTTATACTGGTACCACATAGTCATCTATATAAAAACAGAGGTAGATATCATGTTATACTGGTACCACATAGTAATCTATATAAAAACAGAGGTAGATATCATGTTATACTGGTACCACATAGTCATCTATATAAAAACAGAGAGGTAGATATCATGTTATAATGGTACCACATAGTCATCTATATAAAAACAGAGGTAGATATCATGTTATAATGGTACCACATAGTCATCTATATAAAAACAGAGGTAGATATCATGTTATAATGGTACCACATAGTCATCTATATAAAAACAGAGGTAGATATCATGTTATACTGGTACCACATAGTCATCTATATAAAAACAGAGGTAGATATCATGTTATAATGGTACCACATAGTCATCTATATAAAAACAGAGAGGTAGATATCATGTTATACTGGTGCTACATAGTCATCTATATAAAAACAGAGGTAGATATCATGTTATAATGGTACCACATAGTCATCTATATAAAAACAGAGGTAGATATCATGTTATAATGGTACCACATAGTCATCTATACAAAAACAGAGGTAGATATCATGTTATACTGGTACCACATAGTCATCTATATAAAAACAGAGAGGTAGATATCATGTTATAATGGTACCACATAGTCATCTATATAAAAACAGAGGTAGATATCATGTTATACTGGTACCATAGTCATCTATATAAAAACAGAGAGGTAGATATCATGTTATAATGGTACCACATAGTCATCTATATAAAAACAGAGGTAGATATCATGTTATACTGGTACCACATAGTCATCTATATAAAAACAGAGAGGTAGATATCATGTTATACTGGTACCACATAGTCATCTATATAAAAACAGAGAGGTAGATATCATGTTATAATGGTACCACATAGTCATCTATATAAAAACAGAGAGGTAGATATCATGTTATAATGGTACCACATAGTCATCTATATAAAAACAGAGGTAGATATCATGTTATACTGGTACCACATAGTCATCTATATAAAAACAGAGGTAGATATCATGTTATACTGGTGCCACATAGTCATCTATATAAAAACAGAGGTAGATATCATGTTATACTGGTACCACATAGTCATCTATATAAAACAGAGGTAGATATCATGTTATAATGGTGCTACATAGTCATCTATATAAAAACAGAGAGGTAGATATCATGTTATAATGGTGCTACATAGTCATCTATATAAAAACAGAGGTAGATATCATGTTATACTGGTACCACATAGTCATCTATATAAAAACAGAGGTAGATATCATGTTATACTGGTACCACATAGTCATCTATATAAAAACAGAGAGGTAGATATCATGTTATAATGGTACCACATAGTCATCTATATAAAAACAGAGAGGTAGATATCATGTTATAATGGTACTACATAGTCATCTATACAAAAACAGAGAGGTAGATATCATGTTATAATGGTACTACATAGTCATCTATATAAAAACAGAGGTAGATATCATGTTATAATGGTACCACATAGTCATCTATATAAAAACAGACAGGTAGATATCATGTTATAATGGTACCACATAGTCATCTATACAAAAACAGAGAGGTAGATATCATGTTATAATGGTACCACATAGTCATCTATATAAAAACAGACAGGTAGATATCATGTTATAATGGTACATAGTCATCTATATAAAAACAGAGGGTAGATATCATGTTATAATGGTACCACATAGTCATCTATATAAAAACAGAGGTAGATATCATGTTATACTGGTACCACATAGTCATCTATATAAAAACAGAGAGGTAGATATCATGTTATAATGGTACCACATAGTCATCTATATAAAAACAGACAGGTAGATATCATGTTATACTGGTACCACATAGTCATCTATATAAAAACAGAGAGGTAGATATCATGTTATAATGGTACCACATAGTCATCTATATAAAAACAGAGAGGTAGATATCATGTTATAATGGTACCACATAGTCATCTATATAAAAACAGAGGTAGATATCATGTTATACTGGTACCACATAGTCATCTATATAAAAACAGAGGTAGATATCATGTTATACTGGTACCACATAGTCATCTATATAAAAACAGAGAGGTATATATCATGTTATACTGGTACCACATAGTAATCTATATAAAAACAGAGGTAGATATCATGTTATACTGGTACCACATAGTCATCTATATAAAAACAGAGAGGTAGATATCATGTTATAATGGTACCACATAGTCATCTATATAAAAACAGAGGTAGATATCATGTTATAATGGTACCACATAGTCATCTATATAAAAACAGAGAGGTAGATATCATGTTATACTGGTACCACATAGTCATCTATATAAAAACAGAGGTAGATATCATGTTATACTGGTACCACATAGTCATCTATACAAAAACAGAGAGGTAGATATCATGTTATAATGGTACCACATAGTCATCTATATAAAAACAGAGGTAGATATCATGTTATAATGGTACCACATAGTCATCTATATAAAAACAGAGGTAGATATCATGTTATAATGGTACCACATAGTCATCTATATAAAAACAGAGGTAGATATCATGTTATAATGGTACCACATAGTCATCTATATAAAAACAGAGGTAGATATCATGTTATAATGGTACCACATAGTCATCTATGTAAAAACAGAGGTAGATATCATGTTATAATGGTACCACATAGTCATCTATGTAAAAACAGAGAGGTAGATATCATGTTATAATGGTACCACATAGTCATCTATGTAAAAACAGAGGTAGATATCATGTTATAATGGTACCACATAGTCATCTATACAAAAACAGAGGTAGATATCATGTTATAATGGTGCTACATAGTCATCTATATAAAAACAGAGAGGTAGATATCATGTTATACTGGTACCACATAGTCATCTATATAAAAACAGAGGTAGATATCATGTTATACTGGTACCACATAGTCATCTATATAAAAACAGAGAGGTATATATCATGTTATACTGGTACCACATAGTAATCTATATAAAAACAGAGGTAGATATCATGTTATACTGGTACCACATAGTCATCTATATAAAAACAGAGAGGTAGATATCATGTTATAATGGTACCACATAGTCATCTATATAAAAACAGAGGTAGATATCATGTTATACTGGTACCACATAGTCATCTATATAAAAACAGAGAGGTAGATATCATGTTATAATGGTACCACATAGTCATCTATATAAAAACAGAGGTAGATATCATGTTATAATGGTACCACATAGTCATCTATATAAAAACAGAGGTAGATATCATGTTATACTGGTACCACATAGTAATCTATATAAAAACAGAAAAACAGAGGTAGATATCATGTTATACTGGTACCACATAGTCATCTATACAAAAACAGAGGTAGATATCATGTTATAATGGTACCACATAGTCATCTATATAAAAACAGAGGTAGATATCATGTTATAATGGTACCACATAGTCATCTATACAAAAACAGAGGTAGATATCATGTTATACTGGTACCACATAGTCATCTATATAAAAACAGAGGTAGATATCATGTTATACTGGTACCACATAGTCATCTATACAAAAACAGAGGTAGATATCATGTTATACTGGTACCACATAGTCATCTATATAAAAACAGAGGTAGATATCATGTTATACTGGTACCACATAGTCATCTATACAAAAACAGAGAGTTAGATATCATGTTATAATGGTGCTACATAGTCATCTATGTAAAAACAGAGAGGTAGATATCATGTTATAATGGTACCACATAGTCATCTATGTAAAAACAGAGGTAGATATCATGTTATAATGGTACCACATAGTCATCTATGTAAAAACAGAGAGGTAGATATCATGTTATAATGGTACCACATAGTCATCTATGTAAAAACAGAGGTAGATATCATGTTATAATGGTACCACATAGTCATCTATACAAAAACAGAGGTAGATATCATGTTATAATGGTGCTACATAGTCATCTATATAAAAACAGAGGTAGATATCATGTTATAATGGTACCACATAGTCATCTATATAAAAACAGAGGTAGATATCATGTTATAATGGTACCACATAGTCATCTATATAAAAACAGAGAGGTAGATATCATGTTATAATGGTACCACATAGTCATCTATATAAAAACAGAGGTAGATATCATGTTATAATGGTACCACATAGTCATCTATATAAAAACAGAGAGGTAGATATCATGTTATAATGGTACCACATAGTCATCTATATAAAAACAGAGGTAGATATCATGTTATACTGGTACCACATAGTCATCTATATAAAAACAGAGAGGTAGATATCATGTTATACTGGTACCACATAGTCATCTATATAAAAACAGAGGTAGATATCATGTTATACTGGTACCACATAGTCATCTATATAAAAACAGAGAGGTAGATATCATGTTATACTGGTACCACATAGTAATCTATATAAAAACAGAGAGGTAGATATCATGTTATACTGGTACCACATAGTCATCTATACAAAAACAGAGGTAGATATCATGTTATACTGGTACCACATAGTCATCTATATAAAAACAGAGGTAGATATCATGTTATACTGGTACCACATAGTCATCTATACAAAAACAGAGGTAGATATCATGTTATAATGGTACCACATAGTCATCTATATAAAAACAGAGGTAGATATCATGTTATACTGGTACCACATAGTCATCTATACAAAAACAGAGGTAGATATCATGTTATACTGGTACCACATAGTCATCTATATAAAAACAGAGGTAGATATCATGTTATACTGGTACCACATAGTCATCTATACAAAAACAGAGAGTAGATATCATGTTATAATGGTACTACATAGTCATCTATGTAAAAACAGAGGTAGATATCATGTTATAATGGTACCACATAGTCATCTATATAAAAACAGAGGTAGATATCATGTTATAATGGTACCACATAGTCATCTATATAAAAACAGAGAGGTAGATATCATGTTATAATGGTACCACATAGTCATCTATATAAAAACAGAGGTAGATATCATGTTATAATGGTACCACATAGTCATCTATATAAAAACAGAGAGTAGATATCATGTTATAATGGTACCACATAGTCATCTATATAAAAACAGAGAGGTAGATATCATGTTATACTGGTACCACATAGTCATCTATATAAAAACAGAGGTAGATATCATGTTATAATGGTACCACATAGTCATCTATATAAAAACAGAGAGGTATATATCATGTTATAATGGTACCACATAGTCATCTATATAAAAACAGAGGTAGATATCATGTTATAATGGTACCACATAGTCATCTATATAAAAACAGAGGTAGATATCATGTTATAATGGTACCACATAGTCATCTATATAAAAACAGAGGTAGATATCATGTTATACTGGTACCACATAGTCATCTATATAAAAACAGAGAGGTAGATATCATGTTATAATGGTACCACATAGTCATCTATATAAAAACAGAGAGGTAGATATCATGTTATAATGGTACCACATAGTCATCTATATAAAAACAGAGAGGTAGATATCATGTTATACTGGTACCACATAGTCATCTATATAAAAACAGAGGTAGATATCATGTTATACTGGTACCACATAGTCATCTATATAAAAACAGAGGTAGATATCATGTTATAATGGTACCACATAGTCATCTATATAAAAACAGAGGTAGATATCATGTTATACTGGTACCACATAGTCATCTATATAAAACAGAGAGTAGATATCATGTTATACTGGTACCACATAGTCATCTATATAAAACAGAGGTAGATATCATGTTATACTGGTACCACATAGTCATCTATACAAAAACAGAGGTAGATATCATGTTATACTGGTACCACATAGTCATCTATATAAAAACAGAGGTAGATATCATGTTATACTGGTACCACATAGTCATCTATACAAAAACAGAGAGGTAGATATCATGTTATAATGGTGCTACATAGTCATCTATATAAAAACAGAGGTAGATATCATGTTATAATGGTACCACATAGTCATCTATATAAAAACAGAGGTAGATATCATGTTATAAAAAACAGAGGTGGTTATACTGGTACCACATAGTCATCTATATAAAAACAGAGAGGTAGATATCATGTTATAATTGTACCACATAGTCATCTATATAAAAACAGAGAGGTAGATATCATGTTATAATGGTGCTACATAGTCATCTATATAAAAACAGAGGTAGATATCATGTTATACTGGTACCACATAGTCATCTATATAAAAACAGAGAGGTAGATATCATGTTATAATGGTACCACATAGTCATCTATATAAAAACAGAGGTAGATATCATGTTATACTGGTACCACATAGTCATCTATATAAAAACAGAGGTAGATATCATGTTATAATGGTACCACATAGTCATCTATATAAAAACAGAGAGGTAGATATCATGTTATACTGGTACCACATAGTCATCTATATAAAAACAGAGGTAGATATCATGTTATACTGGTACCACATAGTCATCTATATAAAAAGAGAGGTAGATATCATGTTATACTGGTACCACATAGTCATCTATACAAAAACAGAGGTAGATATCATGTTATACTGGTACCACATAGTCATCTATATAAAAACAGAGGTAGATATCATGTTATAATGGTACCACATAGTCATCTATATAAAAACAGAGGTAGATATCATGTTATACTGGTACCACATAGTCATCTATATAAAAACAGAGGTAGATATCATGTTATACTGGTACCACATAGTCATCTATACAAAAACAGAGAGTAGATATCATGTTATAATGGTGCTACATAGTCATCTATATAAAAACAGAGAGGTAGATATCATGTTATAATGGTACCACATAGTCATCTATATAAAAACAGAGGTAGATATCATGTTATAATGGTACCACATAGTCATCTATATAAAAACAGAGAGGTAGATATCATGTTATAATGGTACCACATAGTCATCTATATAAAAACAGAGGTAGATATCATGTTATACTGGTACCACATAGTCATCTATATAAAAACAGAGTAGATATCATGTTATACTGGTACCACATAGTCATCTATACAAAAACAGAGAGGTAGATATCATGTTATACTGGTACCACATAGTCATCTATATAAAAACAGAGGTAGATATCATGTTATACTGGTACCACATAGTCATCTATATAAAAACAGAGAGGTAGATATCATGTTATACTGGTACCACATAGTCATCTATATAAAAACAGAGAGGTAGATATCATGTTATAATGGTACCACATAGTCATCTATATAAAAACAGAGGTAGATATCATGTTATAATGGTACCACATAGTCATCTATATAAAAACAGAGGTAGATATCATGTTATACTGGTACCACATAGTCATCTATATAAAAACAGAGAGGTAGATATCATGTTATAATGGTACCACATAGTCATCTATATAAAAACAGAGGTAGATATCATGTTATACTGGTACCACATAGTCATCTATACAAAAACAGAGGGTAGATATCATGTTATAATGGTACCACATAGTCATCTATATAAAAACAGAGGTAGATATCATGTTATACTGGTACCACATAGTCATCTATATAAAAACAGAGGTAGATATCATGTTATAATGGTACCACATAGTCATCTATATAAAAACAGAGAGGTAGATATCATGTTATACTGGTACCACATAGTCATCTATACAAAAACAGAGAGTAGATATCATGTTATAATGGTACCACATAGTCATCTATATAAAAACAGAGGTAGATATCATGTTATAATGGTACCACATAGTCATCTATACAAAAACAGAGGTAGATATCATGTTATAATGGTACCACATAGTCATCTATATAAAAACAGAGGTAGATATCATGTTATACTGGTACCACATAGTCATCTATACAAAAACAGAGAGGTAGATATCATGTTATAATGGTGCTACATAGTCATCTATATAAAAACAGAGGTAGATATCATGTTATACTGGTACCACATAGTCATCTATATGAAAACAGAGGTAGATATCATGTTATAATGGTGCTACATAGTCATCTATATAAAAACAGAGAGGTAGATATCATGTTATAATGGTACCACATAGTCATCTATATAAAAACAGAGAGGTAGATATCATGTTATAATGGTACCACATAGTCATCTATATAAAAACAGAGGTAGATATCATGTTATAATGGTACCACATAGTCATCTATACAAAAACAGAGAGGTAGATATCATGTTATAATGGTACCACATAGTCATCTATATAAAAACAGAGGTAGATATCATGTTATAATGGTACCACATAGTCATCTATATAAAAACAGAGAGGTAGATATCATGTTATAATGGTACTACATAGTCATCTATATAAAAACAGAGAGGTAGATATCATGTTATAATGGTACTACATAGTCATCTATACAAAAACAGAGAGGTAGATATCATGTTATAATGGTACTACATAGTCATCTATATAAAAACAGAGAGGTAGATATCATGTTATACTGGTACCACATAGTCATCTATACAAAAACAGAGGTAGATATCATGTTATAATGGTACCACATAGTCATCTATATAAAAACAGAGGTAGATATCATGTTATACTGGTACCACATAGTCATCTATATAAAAACAGAGGTAGATATCATGTTATAATGGTACCACATAGTCATCTATATAAAAACAGAGAGGTAGATATCATGTTATAATGGTGCTACATAGTCATCTATATAAAAACAAAGATATCATGTTATACTGGTGCTACATAGTCATCTATATAAAAACAGAGGTAGATATCATGTTATAATGGTACTACATAGTCATCTATATAAAAACAGAGAGGTAGATATCATGTTATAATGGTACCACATAGTCATCTATATAAAAACAGAGGTAGATATCATGTTATAATGGTACTACATAGTCATCTATACAAAAACAGAGAGGTAGATATCATGTTATAATGGTGCTACATAGTCATCTATATAAAAACAGAGGTAGATATCATGTTATAATGGTACTACATAGTCATCTATATAAAAACAGAGAGGTAGATATCATGTTATAATGGTACCACATAGTCATCTATATAAAAACAGAGATATCATGTAGATATCATGTTATAATGGTACTACATAGTCATCTATATAAAAACAGAGAGGTAGATATCATGTTATAATGGTACCACATAGTCATCTATGTAAAAACAGACAGGTAGATATCATGTTATAATGGTACCACATAGTCATCTATATAAAAACAGAGGTAGATATCATGTTATAATGGTACTACATAGTCATCTATATAAAAACAGAGAGGTAGATATCATGTTATAATGGTACCACATAGTCATCTATGTAAAAACAGAGAGGTAGATATCATGTTATAATGGTACCACATAGTCATCTATATAAAAACAGAGAGGTAGATATCATGTTATACTGGTACCACATAGTCATCTATATAAAAACAGAGGTAGATATCATGTTATAATGGTGCTACATAGTCATCTATATAAAAACAGAGAGGTAGATATCATGTTATAATGGTGCTACATAGTCATCTATACAAAAACAGAGAGTTAGATATCATGTTATAATGGTGCTACATAGTCATCTATGTAAAAACAGAGAGGTAGATATCATGTTATAATGGTACCACATAGTCATCTATGTAAAAACAGAGGTAGATATCATGTTATAATGGTACCACATAGTCATCTATGTAAAAACAGAGAGGTAGATATCATGTTATAATGGTACCACATAGTCATCTATGTAAAAACAGAGGTAGATATCATGTTATAATGGTACCACATAGTCATCTATACAAAAACAGAGAGGTAGATATCATGTTATAATGGTACCACATAGTCATCTATACAAAAACAGAGGTAGATATCATGTTATAATGGTGCTACATAGTCATCTATATAAAAACAGAGAGGTAGATATCATGTTATAATGGTACTACATAGTCATCTATATAAAAACAGAGAGGTAGATATCATGTTATAATGGTGCTACATAGTCATCTATATAAAAACAGAGGTAGATATCATGTTATAATGGTACCACATAGTCATCTATATAAAAACAGAGAGGTAGATATCATGTTATAATGGTACCACATAGTCATCTATATAAAAACAGACAGGTAGATATCATGTTATAATGGTACCACATAGTCATCTATATAAAAACAGAGGTAGATATCATGTTATAATGGTACCACATAGTCATCTATATAAAAACAGAGAGGTAGATATCATGTTATAATGGTACCACATAGTCATCTATATAAAAACAGAGAGGTAGATATCATGTTATAATGGTACCACATAGTCATCTATATAAAAACAGAGAGGTAGATATCATGTTATACTGGTACCACATAGTCATCTATATAAAAACAGAGGTAGATATCATGTTATAATGGTACCACATAGTCATCTATATAAAAACAGAGAGGTAGATATCATGTTATAATGGTACCACATAGTCATCTATATAAAAACAGAGAGTAGATATCATGTTATAATGGTACCACATAGTCATCTATATAAAAACAGAGAGGTAGATATCATGTTATAATGGTACCACATAGTCATCTATATAAAAACAGAGGTAGATATCATGTTATAATGGTACCACATAGTCATCTATATAAAAACAGAGAGTAGATATCATGTTATAATGGTACCACATAGTCATCTATATAAAAACAGAGGTAGATATCATGTTATAATGGTACCACATAGTCATCTATATAAAAACAGAGAGTCATCTATATAAAAACAGTAGATATCATGTTATAATGGTACCACATAGTCATCTATATAAAAACAGAGGTAGATATCATGTTATAATGGTACCACATAGTCATCTATATAAAAACAGAGGTAGATATCATGTTATAATGGTACCACATAGTCATCTATATAAAAACAGAGAGGTAGATATCATGTTATAATGGTACCACATAGTCATCTATATAAAAACAGAGGTAGATATCATCTATATAAAAAAACAGAGGTAGATATCATGTTATAATGGTACCACATAGTCATCTATATAAAAACAGAGAGGTAGATATCATGTTATAATGGTACCACATAGTCATCTATATAAAAACAGAGGTAGATATCATGTTATAATGGTACCACATAGTCATCTATATAAAAACAGAGGTAGATATCATGTTATAATGGTACCACATAGTCATCTATATAAAAACAGACAGGTAGATATCATGTTATAATGGTACCACATAGTCATCTATATAAAAACAGAGGTAGATATCATGTTATACTGGTACCACATAGTCATCTATATAAAAACAGAGGTAGATATCATGTTATAATGGTACCACATAGTCATCTATATAAAAACAGAGAGGTAGATATCATGTTATAATGGTACCACATAGTCATCTATATAAAAACAGAGAGGTAGATATCATGTTATAATGGTACCACATAGTCATCTATATAAAAACAGAGGTAGATATCATGTTATACTGGTACCACATAGTCATCTATATAAAAACAGACAGGTAGATATCATGTTATAATGGTACCACATAGTCATCTATATAAAAACAGAGGTAGATATCATGTTATACTGGTACCACATAGTCATCTATATAAAAACAGAGAGTAGATATCATGTTATACTGTAGATATATAAAAACATGTAGATATATACTGGTACCACATAGTCATCTATATAAAAACAGAGAGGTAGATATCATGTTATAATGGTACCACATAGTCATCTATATAAAAACAGAGGTAGATATCATGTTATAATGGTACCACATAGTCATCTATACAAAAACAGAGAGGTAGATATCATGTTATAATGGTACCACATAGTCATCTATATAAAAACAGAGAGGTAGATATCATGTTATAATGGTACCACATAGTCATCTATATGAAAACAGAGGTAGATATCATAGTTATATAAAAACAGAGAGGTAGATATCATGTTATACTGGTACCACATAGTCATCTATATAAAAACAGAGAGGTAGATATCATGTTATACTGGTACCACATAGTCATCTATATAAAAACAGAGGTAGATATCATGTTATAATGGTACCACATAGTCATCTATATAAAAACAGAGGTAGATATCATGTTATACTGGTCATCTATATAAAAACATAGTCATCTATATAAAAACAGAGGTAGATATCATGTTATAATGGTACCACATAGTCATCTATATAAAAACAGAGAGGTAGATATCATGTTATAATGGTACCACATAGTCATCTATATAAAAACAGAGAGGTAGATATCATGTTATAATGGTACCACATAGTCATCTATATAAAAACAGAGGTAGATATCATGTTATAATGGTACCACATAGTCATCTATATAAAAACAGAGGTAGATATCATGTTATACTGGTACCACATAGTCATCTATATAAAAACAGAGGTAGATATCATGTTATATAAAAACAATGGTACCACATAGTCATCTATATAAAAACAGAGAGGTAGATATCATGTTATAATGGTACCACATAGTCATCTATATAAAAACAGAGAGGTAGATATCATGTTATAATGGTACCACATAGTCATCTATATAAAAACAGAGAGGTAGATATCATGTTATAATGGTACCACATAGTCATCTATATAAAAACAGAGGTAGATATCATGTTATAATGGTACCACATAGTCATCTATATAAAAACAGAGGTAGATATCATGTTATAATGGTACCACATAGTCATCTATATAAAAACAGAGAGGTAGATATCATGTTATAATGGTACCACATAGTCATCTATATAAAAACAGAGAGGTAGATATCATGTTATAATGGTACCACATAGTCATCTATATAAAAACAGAGAGTAGATATCATGTTATAATGGTACCACATAGTCATCTATATAAAAACAGAGGTAGATATCATGTTATAATGGTACCACATAGTCATCTATATAAAAACAGAGGTAGATATCATGTTATAATGGTACCACATAGTCATCTATATAAAAACAGAAAAACAGAGGTAGATATCATGTTATAATGGTACCACATAGTCATCTATATAAAAACAGAGGTAGATATCATGTTATAATGGTACCACATAGTCATCTATATAAAAACAGAGAGGTAGATATCATGTTATAATGGTACCACATAGTCATCTATATAAAAACAGAGAGGTAGATATCATGTTATAATGGTACCACATAGTCATCTATATAAAAACAGAGAGTCATCTAGATATCATAGTCATCTATACAAAAACAGTACCACATAGTCATCTATATAAAAACAGAGGTAGATATCATGTTATAATGGTACCACATAGTCATCTATATAAAAACAGAGGTAGATATCATGTTATAATGGTACCACATAGTCATCTATATAAAAACAGAGAGGTAGATATCATGTTATAATGGTACCACATAGTCATCTATATAAAAACAGAGGTAGATATCATGTTATAATGGTACCACATAGTCATCTATATAAAAACAGAGAGGTAGATATCATGTTATAATGGTACCACATAGTCATCTATATAAAAACAGAGAGGTAGATATCATGTTATAATGGTACCACATAGTCATCTATATAAAAACAGAGGTAGATATCATGTTATAATGGTACCACATAGTCATCTATATAAAAACAGAGAGTAGATATCATGTTATAATGGTACCACATAGTCATCTATATAAAAACAGAGAGTAGATATCATGTTATAATGGTACCACATAGTCATCTATATAAAAACATTGATATCATGTTATGTTTCTATAAAAAACAGAGAGGTAGATATCATGTTATAATGGTACCACATAGTCATCTATATAAAAACAGAGAGGTAGATATCATGTTATAATGGTACCACATAGTCATCTATATAAAAACAGAGGCTATATATAATAGTCATCTTGATTTAGATTCATGTTATAATTGTCATCTATATAAAAACAGAGGTAGATAGGGGTTTCATGTCATCTATATAAAAACAGGTTATACCACATAGTTATCTATGCTTCTACAGCACTGCTATTGGGGTTTTAGGCTGACTGTAGAGGCAGATATCAAGCTGATTGGATTTGATTTGTTTTAGATATCATGTTTACTGCTACCTACTGTAGAGGCAGAGAGAAGCTGATTGGATGGTTTTGACTGTTTGACCTCTAGGGGATAGAGGTCAGTGACCCTGCCGGCCGTTGAAGAGTCAATTCCCTAAAGGTCAGGGGTCAGGAATAAAGCCCCGGAGCGACAGCAGGGCAGAGAGACAGCCTCCGGGCCCCAGAGCCTGACAAAACACACACACATTCGCATTCCGCATGTACACACACAGACTTGCATAATATCAGCTGGCTATATAAACACACACACACTGGGAGATGCTGCTGTTCTCTCGAATATTGCAAACCTATGCAGTTTGACAGGCTTGAATCCTAAGCAACCTGCCCTGTGGTTAGTGCATATTGTTTTAGATGAGATTGAGGGATGGGGTGTATGGGGGCCTGGTAAGGGGCTGTGGGGTGGTAGGATGGGGGGTTGACCCTGACTCTGAATGCCTTTGACCTCTAGAGTGACCTCCTGCTGAAACCGCCTGATAGGGTGTATGAATTATCACTCTAACCTGCTGTTACACCTCAGTAAAGCTAGAGGGAGCTCTACTCCTGCTCACTCAGGTAAACACACTACTCCAGTTCCCTCCCCAAGACCCTTCAGACCTCCAGACACACACAGTTCTCTCCTGCTCTCTCACAGACACACACAGTTCTCTCCTGGTCTTTCACAGACACACACAGTTCTCTCCTGCTCTCTCACAGACACACACAGTTCTCTCCTGCTCTCTCACAGACACACAGACCAATTCCAAGACCTTCCAACTTTCTTCAGGAACAGCAGCAAGAAGCTAGTAACCCTCCCCCTCCTCTCTTTTCTCCTTTCGTGTCCTCTGCAGTGTGTGTGTGTGTGTGTGTGTGTGTGTGTGTGTGTGTGTGTGTGTGTGTGTGTGTGTGTGTGTGTGTGTGTGTGTGTGTGTGTGTGTGTGTGTTGATGTGGGGCTGACTGCAGTGTGAACACCTAATGCTGAGAGCAGAAAAGAGAGGAGAGTCAGAATTCAGGGTTCTGTTCTTTAAATGGAGGAGACGATTATTGATCTGTCTCAGCTGGTCTTAGCACTGCTCTCTCTACCTCCCCACCATCCCCCCACCCCTTACACACACACACACACACACACACACACACACACACACAAATACACCCCATACAATCCCAGCACATCCCAGCAGAAACTGCAGAGGATTACGTTGTGTGGTGACAGGCTACACACTGGTGGGGGTTCGTATGTGTGCTTTATTCCTACAAAAGGTTGTAGAGAATTTCTTAGAAATGCATTGTTTCTCTATATACTCAACTGCTGGCCTTGCCTTCAACTTACCATACAAACACACCTTGCTTTCCCATACACACACATAGTCACACACATTCACAGACAGACACACACCCATTCACATGGACATACAGACACACAGACACAGTGAGCCTGATTGTAACAGAGGAGAAAGGAATTCACTAATGTATGTCACAGACGCATCCTTCATCATCTCCTTTCAATTTACCCTCTTTGTCTGTCCCTCCCCCCAACACACACACACACACACACACATAATCACACACACACACATCTGGCGCTGGGAGTGAGAGGTAAATAAAGGAGAGGAAAGCGGAGTGCTTCACTGCAGTCTAACTGATATTAATATCCTTATTACCACAGTGACAGATTCTTCTCCTCCCCTTTAAGAAAATGGCATCATTACTGACACACTCATACAGACACACACACAGACACACTCAGACATTTTACTGAGAGAAACACACACACTTACACATTACTGAGGAACCCTGATCTTCCTCTCTGAGTGAGGAAGATGATGATGGTGATGATGATGGTGATGATAACAATGGATGGCGAAGGGGTACTGTCACGGCATTCAAGAGAAGAAGGTGAGAACCAAGGTGCAGCGTGGTACGTGTCCATAATTAATTTATTAGCAACTGAACCCTAAATACGAAAATGACAAAAAGAATAACCGAAACAGGTCTGTCTGGTACAGATACGAAACAGAAAACAACTACCCACAAAACCCATGTGGGCAAGAGCTACCTAAGTATGGTTCTCAATCAGAGACAACGACAGACAGCTGTCCCTGATTGAGAACCATACCCGGCCAAAAACAAATATATACAAAAACATAGAAAAAAGAACATAGAATGCCCACCCTGGTCACACCCTGGCCTAACCAAAATAGAGAATAAAAACCCTCTCTATGGCCAGGGCGGGACAGGTACATTAGAGTTGTGATATGCAGGAATCCGACCAGGGCGCAACCAGGGAGGACAGGAATGGGGCGGGGAGGGGAGGGGGAACAGTGATAGAACTATTTTAGAGTGCATAAAAGGGTTTTAAAACCACATCATTTTAATCATTAATGAATAATTGGAGGCCTGAATTACATATTGGAAGTATAACTTAAGTTTATAGCATTTAAATATTTCAGTTTACTACTGTATAAATACATTTCAGTTGACTACTATATATGTATAAATATATTTCAGCTTACTACTGTATAAATATATTTCAATTTACTACTGTATAAATATATTGCAATTTACTACTGTATAAATATATTTCAGTTTACTACTGTATAAATATATTTCAGTTTATTACTGTATAAATATACTGAACAAAAATATAAATGCATTCTGATTGGCTGGGCCTGGGAGGGCATAGGCCCACCCACTTGGGAGCCAGGCCCACCGACTGGGGAGGCAGGCCCAGCCAATCAGAATGTGTTATTCCCCACAACAGGGCTTTATTACAGACCGAAATACTCCTCAGTTTCATCAGCTGTCTGGGTGGCTGTTCTCAGGCGATCCCGCAGGTGAAGAAGCCGGATGTGCTGGTCCTGGGCTGGCATGGTTACACGTGGTCTGCGGATGTGAGGCTGGTTGGACGTACTGCAAAATTCTCTAAAACGACATTGGATGCACCTTATGGTAGAGAAATGAACATTCAACAACAGCTCTGGTGGACATTCCTGCAGTCAGCAGGCCAATTACACGCTCCCTCAAAACTTGAGGCATTTGTGGCATTGTGTTGTGTGACAAAACTGCATATTTTAGAGTGGCCTTTTATTGTCCACAGTGCACCTATGTAATGATCATGCTGTTTAATCAGCTTCTTGATATGTCACACCTGTCAGGTGGCAAAGGAGAAACGCTCACTAACAGGGAAGTAAACAAATCTGTGCACAAAATTGGAGCAAAATAATATTTTTGTGCATATGGAACATTTCTGGGATCTTTCATTTCAGTATATATTTCAGCTTGTACTCCTTGTACTTAGAACAGCAAGGTGTCAAAAGTGTCCAAGGTGTCCACAGGAATGTTGGCCGATGTTCACTCCAATGCTTCCCAGAGTTGTGTCAAGTTGGCTGGATGTCCTTTTGGGTGGTGGACCATTCTCGATACATACGGGAAACTGTTGAGTGTGATAAACCCAGCAGCATTGCAGTTCTTGACACAAACCGGTGCGCCTGGCACCTACTACCATAAGCAGTTCAAAGCAACTTTAAAAAATGTATTGCCCATTCACCCTCTAAATGGCGCACAAATACAATCCATGTCTCAAATGCCTCAAGTCTTAAAAATCTGTCTTTAATCTGTCTCCTCCCCTTCATCTACACTGATTGAAGTGGATTTAACATGTGACATCAATAAGGGATCATAGGTTTCAGCTGGTCAGTCTATCTCACGGAAAGAGCAGTTGTTCCTAATGTTTCGTACAGTCAGTGTATATATTTCTGTTTACTACGTTTATAGACGTCATGCTATTGTATTGTTATTCATTCCTCTGATGCTCTTAGCTAAAAACACAGAAGCCTCGCTTTCTGCTGAGTCGTGCCCAAATTGCACCCTAATCCTTATACAGTGCACTACTTTTGACCAGAGCCCTATGGGCCCTTGTCAAAGTAGTGCACTTTATAGGGAATAGGGTGCCATTTGGTACACAGTCCATGTCTTTTCTGTCCAGACGGATGAAGTAGAGGGATGGAGGGAAGACAGATGAGGGGTAATGAAGGAGAGGAACGATTGCATTTCTGCTTTAGAACAAAGCTTTTAAACTTTTAGCTGATTCAAACTCATCCCTTCTTCCTCTCCT
This sequence comes from Oncorhynchus nerka, assembly GCF_034236695.1. Taxonomy (NCBI): domain Eukaryota; kingdom Metazoa; phylum Chordata; class Actinopteri; order Salmoniformes; family Salmonidae; genus Oncorhynchus; species Oncorhynchus nerka. The sequence goes on from NC_088423.1 coordinate 85,535,247, forward strand.
CTGTGTAGAGATGAAGGGAGAAGAGAGAGATGGATGGATGGATACTGTACAAACACCCATCCCCTACCATGTGGTTGCCAGCAGAGCTCCAGATTTAAACTGATTGATCAAATTTTCATGTTTAATCCTACTTGAAACGTGTGTGTGTGTGTGTGTGTGTGTGTGTGTGTGTGTGTGTGTGTGTGTGTGTGTGTGTGTGTGTGTGTGTGTGTGTGTGTGTGTGTACAAGTGTGTGTTTGATGTGTGTGTGTTTCTAAGCCTTTTCACACCAGTTGGCCTCTGACCTGTTTAACAAGCTGCAGCTCCGCCTCCTGGCCCTGATGATCTCAATCTCACACCGTGTTAGAGGAATTAGTTACACTGACACACACATACACACAAACAATCACACACACACACACACAAACAGACAATACACACACTTTTCACATTACTTTAATAGCAATTAGTCACACCCAAACACACTAAAGTGTGACTAGGAGTTTGTCAGGAGAGGAGTCATGGTTTAGTTAAAGAGGTCACAGACACTCCAGGACTGAACTCACCCCTTAAAGCAAAGCAGCACTTGGTAGCCCTTCACACTGCAGAGCCTATTACACACACACACACACACACACACACACACACACACACACACACACAGCTGAAACACACAAACACACACACACACACACACACACAAACAGCCGGAACACACAAACAAACACAATCACTGCTCAAACACACACACACAAACAGCTGAAACACACAATCATATAATTATTTATTTTATTTTGGCCATACAGTCTGGATGACAGCATTAGATCAGCATGTCTGTGTGAGTGTTTGTCAAGCCCTGTCTGAAAGATCACTCCCTTAAACGCTGATGGATCAATTCAACAGTTCCTGAAGGTGTGTTTTTGTCTGTGTGAGAGACGGGGTGTGTGTGAAGTGTGTGGGGTGAGTGGTGTGTGTATTTTTACCATGCATGCTGTGTTGTAACTCTAGGGGCCAGTAAAAGAGAGGCTTGTGAGTTAGGGTTAGTGACACAACCACACACACACCTAAGAAACTCTCAGCCTGATCTCTGTACCAGTCTGCTAATATTCTCCTAAATATTTGATCATGTCATTATCTCACCATATTAATGTATATTAAGTCAAATCCTCTGGGCTCATTCTTCTCTCTGACTGATACCCTCATCATCTACATCATCCTGATCAATAAGCAGACACTTTACTTTCACACACACACACACACACACACACACACACACACACAACCCACTCTCTCACTCTCTCTCTCTCTTTCTCTCTCTCACACACACACACACACAACCCATTCTCTCTCTCTCTCTCTCTCTCTCTCTCTCTCACACACACACACACACACACACGCACACACACACACACACACACACACATACAACCCACTCTCTCTCTCACACATACACACTCACACACAGACACACATACAACCCACTCTCTCTCTCTCTCTCTCTCTCTCTCTCACACACACAAACACACACATACAACCCACTCTCTCTCTCGCTCTCTCTCACACACACACACACACACATACATACACACATGCACACACACACACGCATACACACACACACACACACACACACACACACAACCCACTCTCTCTCACACACACACACACACACATATACACACAGTCTTGTACAGCTAACCGTGTGGTGACACACAATTCAGTCCCATTCAAAATCCTATTTTCCCTAACACCTGACCCTAAACCTAACCCTAACCCGTACTCTTACCCTAACCCTAACCTTAACCATAAAACAATCCCTAGCTCCTAACCCTAACCCTAAACCTAACCCTAGCTCCTAACCCTAAAGCTAACCCTAGCTCCTAACCCTTAATGTAATTCTAACCCTAACACTAACTCTAACCTCAACTCTTAAACCCCCTAGAAATAGCATTTGATCTCGTGGGTACTAACAAAATGTCCCCAGTTTGTCACATTTTTGTTTGTTTACTATTCTTCTGGTCCCCACAAGAATAGTTAAACACGTCCACACACACAGAGACACAAAGACACACACAGACACACACACACGCCCATAACAGTTAAAGGGTTCATGAGAAGAAGATTTAAAGGTCCACTTTAGCGATGTGTAAGTCTGTCAGGCACAAAGATTAGACATACTGTACCGCATTGGAGATGGGCCAAATCTTTTCTATGCCAGATAAGGAAACACACACACACTTAACTTACTCTATGTCACACTGTTAGACAGTCAGTCATTCACCAAGGGTTACCTTCTAACTGGAGATCTGTATACTTTACACACATATGTTTCACCAGCCCACACACATATTTCTCCCCTCTCCCTTAGATTATTTACCCTTTCTCTCATCCATGCACTCTCTCTTTATTCTTCTCTCCTCTCTTCATCCCTCTCCTTCTCCTCTTTCTCCACCCTCCCCCTCTCTCTTCTCTCCATCCATCACTGGTTTCTCTCTCCATTTTCTAGCCAACATTTCCTATTGATTTATTGATCTGTGCTGGTTGGAGAGACTCTCCTTCTCTCTTCTCTTCTCATCTTCTCTCCTCTCCCTTCCTCGCCTCTTTTCTCCTCTCATCTCGTGTCCTCTCATCGCCTATTCTCTCCTCTCCTCTCCTCTTCTCTCTTGTCCTCTCTCCTCTCCCAATTTATTGGGAGAGATATCTCTCTCTCTTTCGCTCTCTCTCTCTTTGTAAAATAACACCGTCTTGTGTTATTTTACAATCCATTGAATTTGTTGTTTACAGTCAGGGTTAGGGGCTAGGGTAGAAGTTTTTAGTTTAGTTTAGTTTAGTTTATTTTTTATTTTTACAGGGACAGTGCACATTAATCAACGTTTCAGTAAAAGTGCCGGTTTTAGCCAGCCGGCTAATTTTCAACCGCAGTCCCTGTTTCTAAGGTGGTATGGGCTAGCGGCTAAGGAAGAAGTGTCTAGGGGTTAGGGTGGGGCCCTCCTGTCTGGCCACCCCTGTGAGGGTTATTGTATTATGGGACCTGAGAGGTTAGCAGGAATCTCTGGGTTGGTAGAAATAGGATCATTTCTAATGGAGAGAGGGGGAAAGAAAGAGGAGGGGAGAGGAAGAGAGAGGGGGAAAGAAAGAGGAGGGGCGAGGAGGAGAGAAAGAGGAGGGGAGAGGAGGAGAGAGGGAGAGAAAGAGGAGTGGAGAGGAGGAGAGAGAGGGAGAGAAAGAGGAGGGGAGAGGAGGAGAGAGGGGGAGAGAAAGAGGAGGGGAGAGGAGGAGAGAGGGGGAGAGAAAGAGGAGAGGAGAGGAGGAGAGAGGGGGAGAGAAAGAGGAGAGGAGAGGAGGAGGAGGGGGGGAGAGAAAGAGGAGAGGAGGAGAGAGGGAGAGAGAAAGAGGAGAGGAGAGGAGGAGAGAGGGGGAGAGAAAGAGGAGAGGAGAGGAGGAGAGAGGGGGAGAGAAAGAGGAGAGGAGAGGAGGAGAGAGGGGGAGAGAAAGAGGAGGGGAGAGGAGGAGAGAGGGGGAGAGAAAGAGGAGGGGAGAGGAGGAGAGAGGGGGAGAGAAAGAGGAGAGGAGGAGAGGGGGAGAGAAAGAGGAGAGGAGAGGAGGAGAGAGGGGGAGAGAAAGAGGAGGGGAGAGGAGGAGAGAGGGGGAGAGAAAGAGGAGAGGAGGAGGAGAGGGGGAGAGAAAGAGGAGAGGAGAGGAGGAGAGAGGGGGAGAGAAAGAGGAGAGGAGAGGAGGAGAGAGGGGGAGAGAAAGAGGAGGGGAGAGGAGGAGAGAGGGGAGAGAAAGAGGAGAGGAGGAGAGAGGGA
>NC_088423.1:85544034-85572606 GCF_034236695.1 Oncorhynchus nerka
GCCCCGAAGCCACTGCTGCGTTGTCTTGGCTGTGTGCTTAGGGTCGTCCTGTTGGAAGGTGAACCTTCGCCCCAGTCTGAGGTCCTGAGAGCTCTGGAGCAGGTTTTCATCAAGGATCTCTCTGTACTTGTATCTGTTCATCTTTGCCTCGATCCTGACTAGTCTCCTAGTCCCTGCCGATGAAAATCACCCCCATAGCATGATTCTGCCACCACCATGCTTCACCGTAGAGATGGTGCCAGGTTTCCTCCAGATGTGACGCTTGAGTTCAATCTTGGTTTCATCAGACCAGAGAATCTTGTTTCTCATGGTCTGAGAGTCCTTTAGGTACCTTTTGGCAAACTCCAAGTGGGCTGTCATGTGCCTTTTACTGAGGAGTGGCTTTTGTCTGGCCACTCTACCATAAAGGCCTGATTGGTGGAGTGCTGCAAAGATGGTTGTCTTTCTGGAAGGTTCTCCCATCTCCACAGAGGAACTCTGTGGGTTCTTGGTCACCTGACTGACCAAGGCCCTTCTCCCCCGATTGCTCAGTTTGGCCGGGCTGCCAGCTGTAGGAAGAGTCTTGGTGGTTCCAAACTGTTTCCATTTAAGAATGATAGAGGCCACTGTGTTGTTGGAGACCTTCAATGCTGCAGACATTTTTGATACCCTTCCCCAGATCTGTGCCTCGACACAATCCTGTTTCAGAGCTCTGTGGACAATTCCTTCAACCTCATGGCTTGGTTTTTGCTCTGATATGCACTGTCAACTGTGGGACCTTATATAGACAGGTGTGTCCCTTTCCAAATCATGTCCAATTAATTCACTTTATCACAGGTGGACTACAATGAAGTTGTAGAAACCTCTCAAGGAGGATCAATGGAAACAGGATGTACCTGAGCTAAATTTGGAGTCTCATAGCAAAGGTCTGAATACTTATGTAAATAAGGTATATCTGTTTAGTTTTTTAAATAAATTTGCAAACATTTCTAAAAACTTGTTTTCATTTGGCATTATGAGGTATTGTGTGTAGATTTTTGAGGAAAAAAAGTATTGAATACATTTTAGAATAAGGCTGTAAGGTAACAAAACGTGGAAAAAGTCAAGGGGTCTGAATACTTTCCAAATGCCATGTATACTGACATATACTGACATATATATACAATCAATTCATATAAGCTGGACAAAACAGTCAAAATAAGTAATAGAGGAGAGAACAGGGACAGTGTTGAGTCAGTGTTGAGTCAGTGTTGGATCAGTGTTGGATCAGTGTTGAGTCAGTGTTGAGTCAGTGTTGGATCAGTGTTGGATCAGTGTTGAGGGTCAGTGTTGAGTCAGTGTTGAGAGTCAGGGTTGAGAGTCAGGGTTGAGTCAGTGTTGAGAGGCAATGTTGAGTCAGTGTTGGATCAGTGTTGGATCAGTGTTGAGAGTCAATGTTGAGTCAGTGTTGAGTCAGTGTTGGATCAGTGTTGGATCAGTGTTGAGGGTCAGTGTTGAGTCAGTGTTGAGAGTCAGTGTTGAGAGTCAGGGTTGAGAGTCAGTGTTGAGTCAGTGTTGAGAGTCAATGTTGAGTCAGTGTTGAGAGTCAATGTTGAGAGTCAGTGTTGAGAGTCAGTGTTGATAGCCAGTGTTTTATAGCCAGTACTGAGAGTCAATGTTGAGAGTCAGTGTTGAGAGCCAGTGTTGAGAGTTGGTGTTGATAGCCACTGTTTTATAGCCAGTATTGAGAGTCAGTGTTGATAGCCAGTGTACAGTTTCAACTGTTCTGCCTTATTATTATTTGACCATGCTGGTCATTTATGAACATTTGAACATCTTGGCCATGTTCTGTTATAATCTCCACCCGGCACAGCCAGAAGAGGACTGGCCACCCCACTTGTGCTCTCTCTAATTCTCTCTCTCTTTCTCTCTCTCGGAGGACCTGAGCCCTAGGACCATGCCCCAGGACTACCTGACATGATGACTCCTTACTGTCCCCAGTCCACCTGGCCGTGCTGCTGCTCCAGTTTCAACTGTTCTGCCTTATTATTATTGACCATGCTGGTCATTTATGAACATTTGAACATTTTGGCCATGTTCTGTTATAATCTCCACCCGGCACAGCCAGAAGAGGACTGGCCACCCCACATAGCCTGGTTCCTCTCTAGGTTTCTTCCTAGGTTTTGGCCTTTCTAGGGAGTTTTTCCTAGCCACCGTGCTTCTACACCTGCATTTGTCACACCCTGACCATAGTTTGCATTGTATGTTTCTATGTTTTGGTTGGTCAGGGTGTGAGCTGAGTGGGCATTCTATGTTACATGTCTAGTTTGTCTAGTTCTATGTTTGGCCTGATATGGTTCTCAATCAGAGGCAGGTGTTCGTCATTGTCTCTGATTGGGAACCATATTTAGGTAGCCTGTTTGGTGTTGGGTTTTGTGGGTGATTGTCCTTGTTACTGTCTCTTTGTTACTTTGCACCAGTATTAGGCTGTTTCGGTTTTCGTGTTAAGTTTATTGTTTTTGTATTTGATTCGTGTTTACTTTGTTTCATTAAACATGGATCGCAATAGCAACGCCGCATTTTGGTCTGACTCTCCTTCACATACAGAAAACCGTTACAGAATCACCCACCACAACAGGACCAAGCGGCGTGGTAACCAGCAGCAGCAGCAGTGGGAGAGGCTGCACTACTTGGAGAATATGGACTATACTACTTGGGAGGAAATAGACAGGTGGGCGGTCGACCCAGGGAGAGTGCCGGAGCCTGCCTGGGATTCGATGGAGCAGTGCGCGGAAGGTTACAGGAGAATGAGATTGGCGAAGCAAGCACGGCGGCGCGGACGGAAGCCCGAGAGTCAGCCCCAAAAATGTATTGGGAGGGGGCACAGGGGGAGTGTGGCAGAGTCAGGAGTCAGACCTGAGCCAACTCCCCCCGTTTATCGTGAGGAGCCAAGGAGGAGCTCAGAACCAGAGCTGGTATTGGAAGTGAGCGAAGCAGAGACTGTGAAGGAGTTAATGGGGGAATTGGAGGAGAGAGATATGAGGGAGTTGCTGGTTTGGTGCATGAGGCACGACATTCGCCCGACGGAGCGTGTCAGGGATTTAATGGCACCTGGGTCAGCTCTCCATACTCATCCTGAGGTGCGTGCTAGGGGTCTGGTGAAGACTGTGCCAGCCTCACGCACCAGGCCTCCTGTGCATCTCCCTAGCCTTGCACGTCCTGTGCCATCTCAGCACTACAGTGCTCCTAGCAGTGCTAACCGTGGCAGGCGTGGTGCTGGTCAGGCACCGTGTTATGCGGTGGTTCACACGGTGTCCCCAGTACGCGTGCTTAGCCCGGTGCGCTACACCCCAGCTTCCCACATCTGCCGGGCTAGGGTGAAGATCCAGCCAGGGCGGTTGATGCCAGCCCTGCTCTCAAGATCTCCAGTACGCCTTCGCGGTCCGGTCCATCCAGAGCCACCTCCACACACCAGCCCTCCGGTGGCAGCACCACGCATCAGGCCTACAGTGCGTTCCGCCTCTCCGGCGCTGCTGCCGGAGCCTTCCGCCTCTCCGGCGCTGCTGCCGAAGCCTCCCGCCTGTCCGGCGCTGCTGCCGAAGCCTCCCGCCTGTCCGGCGCTGCTGCCGGAGCCTCCCGCCTGTCCGGCGCTGCTGCCGGAGCCTCCCGCCTGTCCGGTGCTGCTGCCGGAGCCTCCCGCCTGTCCGGCGCTGCTGCCGGAGCCTCCCGCCTGTCCGGCGCTGCTGCCGGAGCCTCCCGCCTGTCCGGCGCTGCTGCCGGAGCCTCCCGCCTGTCCGGCGCTGCTGCCAGAGCCCCTCAGCCCAGAGCCCCTCAGCCCAGAGCCCCTCAGCCCAGAGCCCCTCAGCCCAGAGGCGCCAGAGCTGCCCCTCAGTCCAGTGTCATTAAATAGGGTCGCCGTGGCTAGGAGGCCACGGAAGCGGACAAGGTGGGGGACTAAGACTACGGTGAAGTGGGGGCCACGTCCAGCACCAGAGCCGCCACTGCGGACAGATGCCCACCCAGACCCTCCCCAATAGGTTCAGGTTTTGCGGCCGGAGTCCGCACCTTGGGGGGGTACTGTCACACCCTGACCATAGTTTGCTTTGTATGTTTTGGTTGGTCAGGGTGTGAGCTGAGTGGGCATTCTATGTTGCATGTCTAGTTCTATGTTTGGCCTGATATGCTTCTCAATCAGAGGCAGGTGTTCGTCATTGTCTCTGATTGGGAACCATATTTAGGTAGCCTGTTTAGTGTTGGGTTTTGTGGGTGATTGTCCTTGTTACTGTCTCTGTGTTACTTTGCACCAGTATTAGGCTGTTTCGGTTTTCGTGTTACGTTTATTGTTTTTGTATTTGATTCGTGTTTACTTTGTTTCATTAAACATGGATCGCAACTCTGACTCTCCTTCACATACAGAAAACCGTTACAGCATTGCTTGCTGTTTGTGGTTTTAGGCTGGGTTTCTGTACAGCACTTTGAGATATCAGCTGATGTACGAAGGGCTATATAAATACATTTGATTTGATTTGTTTTATAGCCAGTATTGGTTAGTCAGTGTTGAGAGTCAGTGTTGATGGCCAGTATTTTTTTTCCCAAGATGGCGTAGCAGTGCAGACGTGGTTTGTTGTCGTATTTTTTCGTATATATTTCAATTTGCAAAAATCGCTGAAGTTGGAGACTTATCTCCCTCACCAACTTCAAACATCTGCTATCTGAGCAGCTAACCGATTGCTGCAGCTGTACATAGTCTATTGGTAAATAGCCCACCCAATTTTACCTACCTCATCCCCATACTGTTTATATTTATGTACTTTTCTGCTCTTTTGCACACCATTATCTCTACCTGTACATGACCATCTGATCATTTATCACGCCAGTGTTAATCTGCAAAATTGTAATTATTCGCCTACCTCCTCATGCCTTTTGCACGCAATGTATATAGACTCTCTTTTTTTTCTACTGTGTTATTGACTTGTTAATTGTTTACTCCATGTGTAACTCTGTGTTGTCTGTTCACACTGCTATGCTTTATCTTGGCCAGGTCGCAGTTGTAAATGAGAACTTGTTCTCAACTAGCCTACCTGGTTAAATAAAGGTGAAATAAAATAAATATTTTCAATCTCTTTTCCATTTTTAAATTAAATATACTTTCCGGTAACCGGCCTCACCCAATGTGACACGGATCCGCAATTTTATAGACCTTATAGCCAGAACCTCCATCAGAAGCTAGCCATCATAAGCTAACCAGCTAATTAGCTACTAGCTATTTAGCCATTGTTAGCCACTGCTATCGGCCATTCCTTCTGCACAGACACCAGCCGTTTTTTTTTAGCCTGGATAATACTTGCCAGCATCTGACTGTTTTCTCCACTACAACGCCGGATTCCTGCCATAAACCCTGGACCATTATTCCTAATCATCACAGCTAGCTAGTAGCCACTGAGTGACCCAGCCCTGAGCCAGGCCCACCTCCTGGCCTACTCTGTGATCACCCGGCTACTCGGCCGATGCCTTCCCGGACTCTACCCCAACACAGCTAGAATCCACCACTCCACCGGATCCTTGCCGTAAGCTCTGGACCTGTGCATCGGATCATCGCTGCTACCGAGTGGCTATAGTGGCTAATGCCCCTGCCCCGAAGCTAGCACCAGTTAGCCGCGAGCCAGGCGCAGGGTAGCCTAGTGGTTAGAGCATTGGACTAGTAACCGGAAGGTTGCAAGTTCAAATCCCCGAGCTGACAAGGTACAAATCTGTCGTTCTGCCCTTGAACAGGCAGTTAACCCACTGTTCCTAGGCCGTCATTGAAAATAAGAATTTGTTCTTAACTGACTTGCCTGGTTAAATAAAGGTAAAATAAAAAATTAAAATAAAAATCTCCCAGCTAGCAAACGAAATTACTACAACTACAATTACCTCTTTCGCCATCTGGACACTTTGTCGACATGGCGCCGCGCCGTACCACCACGACTAGTCCGCCGATTTAACTCCATCCTCTGTGGCCTCAACCGGCCTTTGCCGGACGTCGGAGCAGACGCTTCTACCTACCCCGGCCTGCTAACTTTAAACGCCGTGTCTCCCGCGTGCTAGCGTAGTAACGACTACCCCGCGGCTTCCCTGTTCCATCTATTGCTGTTCACTGGACCCTATGATCATTTGGCTACATACAGTAGCTGATGCCTGCTGGACTGTTCATTAATCACTGTACTCCATTTAGTTTACTTTTTGTTTATCTGTCGGCCCCAACTCGGGCCCTGTGTGTAGTTAACCGACCCTCTTTGCCCATTCATTTACCTATTGCTGTTGTCTTAGCTGATTAGCTGTTGATGTTTTACCCGGTGTTGCGTTAGCTAGCTCTCCCAATCAACACCTGGGATTGCTTTATGCCTCGCTTTATGTCTCTCTCAAATGTCAATATGCCTTGTACACTGTTGTTTAGGATAGTTATTATTGTCTTAGTTTCCTTCTAGGTCTATGCCCAAACAGTTCGAGCTTCTAAATTTAAAAATGTGTCTTTCCAGTAATAAGTCTCTCAATGTTGCCGCCTATTATAGACCCCCTCAGCTCCCAGCTGTGCCCTGGACACCATATGTGAATTGATTGCCCCCCATCTATCTTCAGAGCTCGTTCTGTTAGGTGACCTAAACTGGGACATGCTTAACACCCCGGCAGTCCTACAATCTAAGCTAGATGCCCTCAATCTCACACAATTTATCAAGGAACCCACAAGGTACAACCCTAAATCCGTAAACATGGGCACCCTCATAGATATTATCCTGACCAACTTGCCCTCCAAACATACCTCTGCTGTTTTCAATCAGGATCTCAGCGATCACTGCCTCATTGCCTGCATCCGCTATGGGTCCGCGGTCAAACGACCACCCCTCATCACTGTGAAACGCTCCCTAAAACACTTCTACGAGCAGGCCTTTCTAATCGACCGGTCCCGGGTATCCTGGAAGGATATTGACCTCATCCCGTCAGTCGAGGATGCCTGGTCGTTCTTTAAAAGTAATTTCCTCACCATCTTAAATAAACATGCCCCTTTCAAAAAATGCAGAACTAAGAACAGATATAGCCCTTGGTTCACTCCAGCCTGACTGCCCTCGACCAGCACAAAATCATCCTGTGGCGTTCTGCACTAGCATCGAATAGTCCCCGCGATATGCAACTTTTCAGGGAAGTCAGGAACCAATACACGCAGTCAGTCAGGAAAGCAAAGGCTAGCTTTTTCAAACAGAAATTTGCATCCTGTAGCTCTAACTCCAAAAGGTATTGGAACACTGTAAAGTCCATGGAGAATAAGAGCACCTCCTTCCAGCTGCCCACTGCACTGAGGCTAGGTAACAAATAAATCCACGATAAAGTGAGAATTTCAATAAGCATTTCTCTATGGCTGGCCATGCTTTCCTCCTGGCTACCCCAACCCCGCCAACAGCTCCGCACCCCCTGCAGCTACTTGCCCAAGCCTCCCCAGCTTCTCCTTCACCCAAATCCACATAGCAGATGTTCTGAAAGAGCTGCAAAACCTGGACCCGTACAAATCAGCTGGGCTAGACAATCTGGACCCTCTCCGCTATTGTTGGAACCCCTATTACCAGTCTATTCAACCTCTCTTTCGTATCGTCCAAGATCTCTAAAGATTGGAAAGCTGTCGCGGTCATCCCCCTCTTCAAAGGGGGTGACCCTCTAGACCCAAACAGTTATAGACCTATATCCATCCTGCCCGGCCTTTCTAAAGTCTTCGAAAGTCAAGTTAATAAACAGATCACTGACCATTTCGAATTCCACTGTACCTTCTCCGCTGTGAAATCTGGTTTCCGAGCTGGTCACGGGTGCACCTCAGCCACACTCAAGGTACTAAACGATATCATAACCACCATCGATAAAAGACAGTAATGTGCAGCCGTCTTCATCGACCTGGCCAAGGCTTTCGACTGTCAATCAACGTATTCTTATCGGCAGACTCAACAGCCTTGGTTTCTCAAATGACTGTTTTGGTTCACCAACTACTTCTCAGACAGAGTTCAGTGTGTCAAATCGGAGGGCCTGTTGTCCGGACCTCTGGCAGTCTCTATGGGGGTACCACAGGGTTCAATTCTCAGGCCGACTCTTTTCTCTGTATATATTAACGATGTCGCTCTTGCTGCGGGTTATTCCCTGATCCACCTCTATGCAGACGACAACATTCTGTATACATCTGGCCATTTTTTGGACACTGTGTTAACTAACCTCCAAACGAGCTTCGATGCCATACAACACTCCTTCCATGGCCTCCAACTGCTCTTAAACGCTAGTAAAACCAAATGCATGCTCTTCAACCGTTCACTGCTCGCACCCGCCCGCCCGACTAGCATCACTAATCTGGACGGTTCTGACTTAGAATATGTGGACAACTACAAATACCTAGGTGTCTGGCTAGACTGTAATCTCTCCTTCCAGACTCATATTAAACATCTCCAATCCAAAATTAAATCTAGAATTGGCTTCCTATTTCGCAACAAAGCCTCCTTCACTCACGCCGCCAAACATACCCTCATAAAACTGACTATCCTACCGATCCTTGACTTCGGCGATGTCATTTACAAAATAGCTTCAAATAGTCTACTCAGCAAACTGGATGCAGTCTATCACAGTGCCATCCGTTTTGTCACCAAAGCGTCTTTTACCACCCACCACTGCGACCTGTATGCTCTAGTCGGCTGGCCCTCGCTACTTATTCGTCGCCAAACCCACTGGCTCCAGGTCATCCATAAGTCTATGCTAGGTAAAGCTCTGCCTTATCTCAGCTCTCTGGTCACGATAACAACACCCACCGGTAGCACGCGTTCCAACAGGTATATCTCACTGGTCATCCCCAAATCCAACACCTACTTTGGCCGCCTATCCTTCCAGGTCTCTGCTGCCAATGACTGGAACGAATTGCAAAAATCGCTGAAGCTGGAGACTTATATTTCCCTGACTAACTTCAAACATCAGCTATCTGAGCAGCTAACCGATTGCTGCAGCTGTACATAGCCCATCTGTAAATAGCCCACCAAATCTACCTACCTCATCCCCATATTGTTTATATTTACTTTTCTGCTCTTTTGCACACCAGTATTTCTACTTGCACATCATCTGCTCATCTATCACTCCAGTGTTAATTTGCTAAACTGTAATTACTTCGCTACTATGTCCTATTTATTGCCTTACCTCCTCACGCCATTTGCACACACTGTTTATAGACATTCTTTTTTTTCTATTGTGTTATTGACTGTACGTTTGTTTATTCCATGTGTAACTCTGTGTTGTTGTTTGTGTCACACTGCTTTGCTTGATCTTGGCCAGGTTGCAGTTGTAAATCAGAACTTGTTCTCAACTAGCCTACCTGGTTAAATAACGGTGAAAAAAACCAACCATTTTTAAAAGAGTCGGTGTTGCGAGTCAGTGTTGATAACCAGTGTTGAGAGTCAGTGTTGATAGTCAGTATTGAGAGTCAGTTTTGAGAGCCAGTGTTGATAGCCAGTGTTGAGAGTCAGTGTTGATAGTCAGTATTGAGAGTCAGTTTTGAGAGCCAGTGTTGATAGCCAGTGTTGAGAGTCAGTGTTGATAGTTAGTACTGAGAGTCAGTTTTGAGAGCCAGTGTTGATAGCCAGTGTTGATAGCCTGTGTTGATACCAGTGATAAAAAGCTCTACTGACAGAGGAGAGGAAAGAGCTGGGGGAGAGAGGAGAAAATGAAAGAACATACTGTAGAAAGGTAGGGAAAAGGATGGACAGAGAGAGGAGGGACAGAGAGAGGAGGGGAAGAGAGAGGGGGGAAGAGAGGAAGGACAGAGAGAGGAGGGAAGAGAGAGGGGGAAGAGAGGAAGGACAGAGAGAGGAGGGGGAAGAGAGAGGGGAGAAGAGAGTAGGGACAGAGAGAGGGGGAAGAGAGAGGGGGAGAGAGGAAGGACAGAGAGAGAGCTGAGGGTAAGAGAGAGAGGGACAGAGAGAGAGCGGAGGGTAAGAGAGAGGGGAAGAGAGAGAGGGAGGACAGGGAGAGAGCGGAGGGTAAGAGAGAGAGGGACAGAGAGAGAGCGGAGGGTAAGATAGAGGGGAAGAGAGAGAGGGGAAGAGAGAGAGGGAGGACAGAGAGAGAGAGCGGAGGGTAAGAGAGAGGGGGACAGAGAGAGGGGGGGAAGAAAGAGGGGGGGGCAGAAGGAGAGGGCATAGAAAGGTAGGAGAGAGGGGGACAGAGAGGAGGCTAGGAGAGAGGGAGGAGAGTGGAGGCAGGGTCAGTGAGCGTTGAGGGCCTGTAGTTAGCGTCTGTAGTGATTCTGACTCATTTTGAAGTGAAATGTTTTCCTCTCAGAGCCTCTCTCAGCTAAATGCCCCATCTGGTGCCATCTCACCCTCTACGGGACAGAAATCAATAACAATCATTTCCCTAAGACTCTCTTTCTGACACACACAAGCACACACAGAGGGAGAGAGAGACACACACGCACAAAGTTGTACGAACACACGAACGAATGGATGCACGCACAAGCATACACACACACATACATATACACACGTGTTACATAGTAATCGATTGAGGTTATGGGTCTGGTTAAGTTGAAGTATGAATTAATCTATACATTACTTAGTTCATTAATAGTTAGTGTGTGTGCGTGCGTGCGTGCGTGCGTGTGTGTGTGTGTTGGTCAACGGTTGGAGACCTGGCTGTTGACCTTGAGCTCATAGGTCAGGCAGCAGACGGCCGGCCAGCTGGACATTTCCATCTCAAAGATCACCCCTCAGACACACACACACATACCATAAGCACACACCACACACAAACTCAACACACACACACACACTCCACACAGGCACACACGCCCCTATCTTCAAGTTTCAGTGTAGCCCTGTAATTTGATTTGTGATTTCATCAGTTTGATCTTGGCCTTTCTATTAAACTAGAGCAGGTGGAGTTCGCTGCTGCTCGTCTATGTTTGATCTTATCTGTCACTCAATACCCAATACCGTGTTAGCCCACTGAGCTAAAGCCTAGACATTAACAAGGCTTCAGGTCACCAAATACTGGACTGCAGAGAAACTATGCTAGAAAATTGTGGTATTCTTCTCCTCCCAGAGAGGGATGGATGGAGGGACAGAGAGAGCGATCAACTGAAAGAGAGATGGAGGAAGGGATAGAGAGATGGAGAGAGCGAAGGAGAGATGGTTAGAGGGAGGGAGGGACAGAGAGAGATGGTTAGAGGGATGGATGGAGGGATAGAGAGAGCTGGTTAGAGGGAGGGATGGAGGGACAGAGAGAGCGATCAACTGAAAGAGAGATGGAGGAAGGGATATAGAGATGGAGAGAGCGAAGGAGAGATGGTTAGAGGGAGGGATGGAGGGACAGAGAGAGCGATCGACTGAAAGAGAGATGGAGGAAGGGATAGAGAGATGGAGAGAGCGAAGGAGAGGTGGTTAGATGGAGGGATGGAGGGACAGAGAGAGCGATCAACTGAAAGAGAGATGGAGGAAGGGATAGAGAGATGGAGAGAGCGAAGGAGAGATGGTTAGAGGGAGGGATGGAGGGACAGAGAGAGCGATCGACTGAAAGAGAGATGGAGGAAGGGATAGAGAGATGGAGAGAGCGAAGGAGAGGTGGTTAGAGGGATGGATGGAGGGACAGAGAGAGCGATCAACTGAAAGAGAGATGGAGGAAGGGATAGAGAGATGGAGAGAGCAAAGGAGAGATGGTTAGAGGGAGGGATGGAGGGACAGAGAGAGCGATCAACTGAAAGAGAGATGGAGGAAGGGATAGAGAGATGGAGAGAGCGAATGAGCGATGTTTAGAGGGAGGGATGGAGGGACAGAGAGAGCGATCGACTGAAAGAGAGATGGAGGAAGGGATAGAGAGATGGAGAGAGCGAAGGAGAGATGGTTAGAGGGATGGATGGAGGGACAGAGAGAGCGATCAACTGAAAGAGAGATGGAGGAAGGGATAGAGAGATGGAGAGAGCGAAGGAGAGGTGGTTAGAGGGATGGATGGAGGGACAGAGAGAGCGATCAACTGAAAGAGAGATGGAGGAAGGGATAGAGAGATGGAGAGAGCGAATGAGAGATGTTTAGAGGGAGGGATGGAGGGACAGAGAGAGCGATCGACTGAAAGAGAGATGGAGGAAGGGATAGAGAGATGGAGAGCGCGAAGGAGAGATGGTTAGAGGGAGGGATGGAGGGACAGAGAGAGCGATCGACTGAAAGAGAGATGGAGGAAGAGATAGAGAGATGGAGAGAGCGAAGGAGAGGTGGTTAGAGGGATGGATGGAGGGACAGAGAGAGCGATCAACTGAAAGAGAGATGGAGGAAGGGATAGAGAGATGGAGAGAGCGAATGAGAGATGTTTAGAGGGAGGGATGGAGGGACAGAGAGAGAGCGATCGACTGAAAGAGAGATGGAGGAAGGGATAGAGAGATGGAGAGAGCGAAGGAGAGATGGTTAGAGGGATGGATGGAGGGACAGAGAGAGCGATCAACTGAAAGAGAGTTGGAGGAAGGGATAGAGAGATGGAGAGAGCGAAGGAGAGATGGTTAGAGGGAGGGATGGAGGGACAGAGAGAGCGATCGACTGAAAGAGAGATGGAGGAAGGGATAGAGAGATGGAGAGAGCGAAGGAGAGATGGTTAGAGGGAGGGAGGGACAGAGAGAGCGATCAACTGAAAGAGAGATGGAGGAAGGGATAGAGAGATGGAGAGAGCGAAGGAGAGATGGTTAGAGGGAGGGATGGAGGGACAGAGAGAGCGATCAACTGAAAGAGAGATGGAGGAAGGGATAGAGAGATGGAGAGAGCGAAGGAGAGATGGTTAGTGGGATGGATGGAGGGACAGAGAGAGCGATCGACTGAAAGAGAGATGGAGGAAGGGATAGAGAGATGGAGAGAGTGAAGGAGAGATGGTTAGAGGGAGGGATGGAGGGACAGAGAGAGCGATCAACTGAAAGAGAGATGGAGGAAGGGATAGAGAGATGGAGAGAGCGAAGGAGAGATGGTTAGAGGGATGGATGGAGGGACAGAGAGAGGTGGTTAGAGGGATGGATGGAGGGACAGAGAGAGCGATCAACTGAAAGAGAGATGGAGGAAGGGATAGAGAGATGGAGAGAGCGAAGGAGAGGTGGTTAGAGGGATGGATGGAGGGACAGAGAGAGCGATCAACTGAAAGAGAGTTGGAGGAAGGGATAGAGAGATGGAGAGAGCGAAGGAGAGATGGTTAGAGGGATGGATGGAGGGACAGAGAGAGCGATCAACTGAAAGAGAGATGGAGGAAGGGATAGAGAGATGGAGAGAGCGAATGAGAGATGGTTAGAGGGAGGGATGGAGGGACAGAGAGAGCGATCGATTGAAAGAGAGATGGAGGAAGGGATAGAGAGATGGAGAGAGCGAAGGAGAGATGGTTAGAGGGATGGATGGAGGGACAGAGAGAGCGATCAACTGAAAGAGAGATGGAGGAAGGGATAGAGAGATGGAGAGAGCGAAGGAGAGGTGGTTAGAGAGATGGAGAGAGCGAAGGAGAGATGGTTAGAGGGATGGATGGAGGGACAGAGAGAGCGATCAACTGAAAGAGAGATGGAGGAAGGGATAGAGAGATGGAGAGAGCGAAGGAGAGATGGTTAGAGGGAGGGATGGAGGGACAGAGAGAGCGATCAACTGAAAGAGAGATGGAGGAAGGGATAGAGAGATGGAGAGAGCGAATGAGCGATGTTTAGAGGGAGGGATGGAGGGACAGAGAGAGCGATCAACTGAAAGAGAGATGGAGGAAGGGATAGAGAGATGGAGAGAGCGAAGGAGAGATGGTTAGAGGGAGGGAGGGACAGAGAGAGTGATCGACTGAAAGAGAGATGGAGGAAGGGATAGAGAGATGGAGAGAGCGAATGAGAGATGGTTAGAGGGAGGGATGGAGGGACAGAGAGAGCGATCAACTGAAAGAGAGATGGAGGAAGGGATAGAGAGATGGAGAGAGCGAATGAGAGATGTTTAGAGGGAGGGATGGAGGGACAGAGAGAGCGATCAACTGAAAGAGAGATGGAGGAAGGGATAGAGAGATGGAGAAAGCGAAGGAGAGATGGTTAGAGAGATGGAGAGAGCGAAGGAGAGATGGTTAGAGGGATGGATGGAGGGACAGAGAGAGCGATCAACTGAAAGAGAGATGGAGGAAGGGATAGAGAGATGGAGAGAGCGAAGGAGAGATGGTTAGAGGGAGGGATGGAGGGACAGAGAGAGCGATCAACTGAAAGAGAGATGGAGGAAGGGATAGAGAGATGGAGAGAGCGAATGAGCGATGTTTAGAGGGAGGGATGGAGGGACAGAGAGAGCGATCGACTGAAAGAGAGATGGAGGAAGGGATAGAGAGATGGAGAGAGCGAATGAGAGATGTTTAGAGGGAGGGATGGAGGGACAGAGAGAGCGATCGACTGAAAGAGAGATGGAGGAAGGGATAGAGAGATGGAGAAAGCGAAGGAGAGATGGTTAGAGGGATGGATAGAGGGACAGAGAGAGATGGTTAGAGGGATGGATGGAGGGACAGAGAGAGCGATCAACTGAAAGAGAGATGGAGGAAGGGATAGAGAGATGGAGAGAGCAAATGAGAGATGTTTAGAGGGAGGGATGGAGGGACAGAGAGAGCGATCGACTGAAAGAGAGATGGAGGAAGGGATAGAGAGATGGAGAGAGCGAAGGAGAGGTGGTCAGAGGGATGGATGGAGGGACAGAGAGAGCGATCAACTGAAAGAGAGATGGAGGAAGGGATAGAGAGATGGAGAGAGCAAAGGAGAGATGGTTAGAGGGAGGGAGGGAGGGAGGGAGGGAGAGATGGTTGCACTGTAAAAAAGCCAAATTACCCAATTGCTTAATCAGCGTAATTCTACGAGTTGGCAAGCATTGAAGGTGATTCTACTTAAAATATCAAGGCAACCAACTGCAATAGGATTTCTAGTTCAACAAGGTATCACGGTCTGACTTCCGTATTCAACATTTGTCCGCTGGGGGGGTGGGGGGGTGGATAAACGTAACATTTTGACGGTTAAGTTTCGGCATTCATTTCGACTGGTTAAGCTAAGGGTTCAGGTTTGCAATAAATTTATAACAGAAGATCCTTGATGCCCACTCACCCTAAAATTATAATTGAGGAAACGTACAAATCAACTTGAGAATGTTTGCTGGTTCAGCAAACTAGAAATTACAGTATATTGCAACTGGTTGCCTTCATATTTTATGTTTGCTGAACATGTTTTTTTTTCGGAGTGCCTGCAGATCCAACTTTTGTGGACCCCTTTTCCCAAAAGCTAAAGGTCCCGAAGCTTCTTTGCATATGCGGGATTCTCTACTTTACGCACGGTCTCTGATCTACTTGTAGAGAACAGGAGACTCTGGCGAATGGTGTTCCTTTAATCAAGTTAGATCGAAGCTGATTCAATGTCTGCAAGATCACATAATGGTAGTATTCTACATAACAGAACCCAATATAATAGCACAGTGTAATGTTACAACAAAAACACCACCTTCATTTATTTTTTAGGATAATTGTGCAAATGGTAACATTTTTCTCTCATGTGGCCAAAACCCAACCCCACCCTCACAGTCTCACTGCAAAATAAGACATTTATCTACATTTCTCCTAACTTCAAATTTTGAAGTTGCTCCCAACGTCAAATTTAGAAGGTTAATTGTTAAGGTTTGGAATATGGTTAAAACTCACCAAGTGTGTCCACCACTTGGAATGTCATGACATTACGCCCATCCACCACCCCATCCACAACGCCCAGGCAAAATCCAAGCCTACTTTATGGTAATAGCTCTCACTGTTGCCCCTAGTGGCCGGTATTCATGTCATTTCCAGACGTCCACAGGACATGGATAGACATCCAATTTAGAAGTCACTCGAGGGATCTGCCTGAAATATGTGCTTTGATTGAGATAAAACAGAGGTAGGCTATGCTACAGTTTGTTAAAGGGGAATTTCACCCTGGCTTTCCCACGGCATATAGTCGTTACTATATTAACAACACTACGTTTTTATCATAAACATCGCAATTATCCAAACCCCAAGCTAGAACTAGCGCATTTTAATTTCACTGGTAGAATAGGGAAGTGTTGACTGCCTGTGTATTTGTCTGCTCATAGTGAACCACAAAGTCTGATACAGCCTGCTAGGTAGAGGGGGCGTGCCCACAAACTGGAATAATGGCAATGTTTACTTCCAACGACCAACACACAGTGACCTCAGAACTAATCTAGGCAAGATGTTTTTGAAAACATTACATTTTCAATAATATTTGTCACCATGTTCATGAGGTGTTCTGTGCTAATTACAAACAAGCGTGAAAATGCTAGCCTAGCTGGGTAAGTTAGCTAGCTACCGTTACAGGCCTGAAAAGCCATCAGCTAAATCACCACCTTTTGGTATATACACTATCAATCAATTTCACCTATGCCCTGGTAGTCACTGCTAGCTACCTTCAGCAGAGTAAACATGCTTGTTCTATCTTTGACTGACGTTATCTAACGTAAACTAGTTAATGTTACCAAATAAGAGTCTCAATTTGGTAACCATGTATTCCACCCTTGTCTGGAAAACACTCAGTTACTTAAAATAGAATTCAGAATTGTTTATTTGAATCAGCTGTGTAGTGCTAGGACAACAACTAAACGTGCACCCCTTGGGGTCCCCAGGACAGAGTTTGGGAAATCCTGACCTACGACTATGTAGAACAGGAGTCTCCAACCATGTTCCTGGACAGATACCCTCCTGTAGGTTTTTGCTCCAACCCCAGTTGTAACTAACCTGGTTCTGTTTATCAACCAGCTAATTATTAGAATCAGGTGTGCTAGATTAGGGTTGGAGTAAAAACCTATAGGACTGTAGCTCTCCAGGAACAGGGTTGGAAAGCTCTGATGTAGAACCACCATAAAATAAATCTGGATATGTTATATCAATCTTCAAAATTTGTCAACCCTTATTGATTCACAGAAGATATTTATATAAGCTGTACATGGCTCTGTAGCATCACACAGATGCTAGACATTCAGATTGACAAATAAACCAACATTCTTTGGATATCTAGAATACAGGAGTGTACACTATTTAATACTAACTCAAGAGAACTGGGTATTCAACAACAGTTTTATATGGTAAAAGTAACATACAATATTTTTTTAATGAACCGTGTAGTACAAGTCAGTGTGTCCAAGTGTGTCTCAGGTGTAGAGACACAAGTGCAAAGAACCGTAGCTACAGATTGTTACACCAGATAATGTGATTTACCCAAAGATTTTTGCAGACATCTTGTCTATTTCACGTCTTCTTTCATTGATCTACACAGGTGGGTGTCCACCACAAAGCATGTCATAATGACAGAGACCTGTCTCAGTCAATGAGTGAGAAGATTTTAAATAGACACGATGGCGGCCCACATTTGTTGGATTGCTTAATGGAGCAAAAATATATATTTTCATAACAGAGCATTCTCTCAATTCAAACGGACCCCCTGCAACTGTACACAGACATTTTTGAGGCTCCTGTTTCCCCAAATTGAGGGCGAATAAGTCATCGATAATGTTGGTCAAAACAACACTGTAGGCTACTTTGAAACAACACTTTATAACTCAAGAAAATCTGAATGCGTATCCCCATGAAACTGATTGTCACATTCTGACCTTAGTTCTTTTATTATGTCTTTGTTTTAGTATGGTCTGGGTATGAGTTGGGTGGGTTGTCTACGTTCCTTTTTCTATGTTTTGGGATTTCTGTGTTTGGACTGGTATGGTTCTCAATCAGAGGCAGCTGTTTATCGTTGTCCCTGATTGAGAACCATATTTAGGTAGCCTGGTTTCACTTTGAGTTGGTGGGTGATTATTTTCCGTGTCAGTGTTTGTCACCACACGGGACTGTTTCGTTTGTTGCACGTTGTTATTTTTGTAGGGTTCAGTTTGTCTTATTAAAATGGACTCTTACCACGCTGTAAATTGGTCCGACCTCTCTTACTTCTCATCAGAGGAAGACGACGAACGTTACACTGATTGAGATCAAACGGTTGGTATGCAGAGGCTGCATGGGCTTTTCTCCAGTAAAAGTTGAAGAATTATCATTCATGACTGACAGTGAGAAATGTGAAGGGAGGTTCTCTATGAGTAGAGCAGAGACCACAGGTCAAGTAGAGAATCCTGCACATGTGCAGAAGCTTCGGGTCCTTTAGCGTTGTCCAGAAGTCAGATCAGCATCCTCTGCCTCCTCCCTTTATCCTTTCCAGATGACATCTCGCGTCTTGTGACGGCCGGCCGCCCAACAACCTGCCCGCTTGACCCTATCCCCTCTTCTCCAGACCATCTCCGGTGACCTTCTCCCTTACCTCACCTCGCTCATCAACTCATCCCTGACCGCTGGCTACGTCCCTCCCGTCTTCAAGAGAGCGAGAGTTGCACCCCTTCTGAAAAAACCTACACTCGATCCCTCCGATGTCAACAACTACAGACCAGTATCCCTTCTTTCTTTTCTCTCCAAAACTCTTGAACGTGCCGTCCTTGGCCAGCTCTCCCGCTATCTCTCTCAGAATGACCTTCTTGATCCAAATCAGTCAGGTTTCAAGACTAGTCATTCAACTGAGACTGCTCTTCTCTGTATCACGGAGGCACTCCGCACTGCCAAAGCTAACTCTCTCTCCTCTGCTCTCATCCTTCTAGACCTATCGGCTGCCTTCGATACTGTGAACCATCAGATCCTCCTCTCCACCCTCTCTGAGTTGGGCATCTCCGGCGCGGCCCACGCTTGGATTGCGTCCTACCTGACAGGTCGCTCCTACCAGGTGGCGTGGTGAGAATCTGTCTCCTCACCACGCGCTCTCACCACCGGTGTCCCCCAGGGCTCTGTTCTAGGCCCTCTCCTATTCTCGCTATACACCAAGTCACTTGGCTCTGTCATAACCTCACATGGTCTCTCCTATCATTGCTATGCAGACGACACACAATTAATCTTCTCCTTTCCCCCCTCTGATGACCAGGTGGCAAATCGCATCTCTGCATGTCTGGCAGACATATCAGTGTGGATGACGGATCACCACCTCAAGCTGAACCTCGGCAAGACGGAGCTGCTCTTCCTCCCGGGGAAGGACTGCCCGTTCCATGATCTCGCCATCACGGTTGACAACTCCATCGTGTCCTCCTCCCAGAGCGCTAAGAACCTTGGCGTGATCCTGGACAACACCCTGTCGTTCTCAACTAACATCAAGGCGGTGGCCCGTTCCTGTAGGTTCATGCTCTACAACATCCGCAGAGTACGACCCTGCCTCACACAGGAAGCGGCGCAGGTCCTAATCCAGGCACTTGTCATCTCCCGTCTGGATTACTGCAACTCGCTGTTGGCTGGGCTCCCTGCCTGTGCCATTAAACCCCTACAACTCATCCAGAACGCCGCAGCCCGTCTGGTGTTCAACCTTCCCAAGTTCTCTCACGTCACCCCGCTCCTCCGCTCTCTCCACTGGCTTCCAGTTGAAGCTCGCATCCGCTACAAGACCATGGTGCTTGCCTACGGAGCTGTGAGGGGGAACGGCACCTCAGTACCTCCAGGCTCTGATCAGGCCCTACACCCAAACAAGGGCACTGCGTTCATCCACCTCTGGCCTGCTCGCCTCCCTACCACTGAGGAAGTACAGTTCCCGCTCAGCCCAGTCAAAACTGTTCGCTGCTCTGGCCCCCCAATGGTGGAACAAACTCCCTCACGACGCCAGGACAGCGGAGTCAATCACCACCTTCCGGAGACACCTGAAACCCCACCTCTTTAAGGAATACCTAGGATAGGATAAAGTAATCCTTCTCACCCCCCCTTAAAAGACCTAGATGCACTATTGTAAAGTGGCTGTTCCACTGGATGTCATAAGGTGAAAGCACCAATTTGTAAGTCGCTCTGGATAAGCGCGTCTGCTAAATGACTTAAATGTAAATGTAATGTTTATCCCTCCCAGTGTGGAGGGAGGGACTGAGGGAGAGCTGGTTAGAGGTGGAGGGATAGATGGGATGGAGGGAGGGGTAGGGAGAAAGGGAGGAGGGACTGAGAGAGAGGGAGAGCTGGTTAGAGATGGAGGGATAGATGGGATGGAGGGAGGGTTAGGGAGGGACTGAGAGAGAGAGGGAGGGAGAGCTGGTTAGAGGTGGAGGGATAGATGGGAGGGTTAGGGAGGGACTGCGAGAGATCAAATCAAATCAAATCACATTTTTATTTGTCACATACACATGGTTAGCAGATGTTAATGCGAGTGTAGCGAAATGCTTGTGCTTCTAGTTCCGACAATGCAGTGATAACCAACAAGTAATCTAACTAACAATTCCAAAACTACTGTCTTATACACAGTGTAAGGGGATAAGGAATATGTACATAAGGATATATGAATGAGTGATGGTACAGAGCAGCATACAGTAGATGGTATCGAGTACAGTATATACATATGAGATGAGTATGTAGACAAAGTAAACAAAGTGGCATAGTTAAAGTGGCTAGTGACATAAGAATGCAGTCGATGATCTAGAGTACAGTATATACATATGCATATGAGATGAATAATGTAGGGTAAGTAACATTATATAAGGTAGCATTGTTTAAAGTGGCTAGTGATATATTTACATCATTTCCCATTATTAAAGTGGCTGGAGTGGGTCAGTGTCAATGACAGTGTGTTGGCAGCAGCCACTCAATGTTAGTGGTGGCTGTTTAACAGTCTGATGGCCTTGAGATAGAAGCTGTTTTTCAGTCTCTCGGTCCCAGCTTTGATGCACCTGTACTGACCTCGCCTTCTGGATGATAGCGGGGTGAACAGGCAGTGGTTCGGGTGGTTGATGTCCTTGATGATCTTTATGGCCTTCCTGTAACATCGGGTGGTGTAGGTGTCCTGGAGGGCAGGTAGTTTGCCCCCAGTGATGTGTTGTGCAGACCTCACTACCCTCTGGAGAGCCTTACGGTTGAGGGCGGAGCAGTTGCCGTACCAGGCGGTGATACAGCCCGCCAGGATGCTCTCGATTGTGCATCTGTAGAAGTTTGTGAGTGCTTTTGGTGACAAGCCGAATTTCTTCAGCCTCCTGAGGTTGAAGAGGCGCTGCTGCGCCTTCTTCACGACGCTGTCAGTGTGAGTGGACCAATTCAGTTTGTCTGTGATGTGTATGCCGAGGAACTTAAAACTTGCTACCCTCTCCACTACTGATCCATCGATGTGGATAGGGGGGTGTTCCCTCTGCTGTTTCCTGAAGTCCACAATCATCTCCTTAGTTTTGTTGACGTTGAGTGTGAGGTTATTTTCCTGACACCACACTCCGAGGGCCCTCACCTCCTCCCTGTAGGCCGTCTCGTCGTTGTTGGTAATCAAGCCTACCACTGTTGTGTCGTCCAAAACTTGATGATTGAGTTGGAGGCGTGCATGGCCACGCAGTCGTGGGTGAACAGGGAGTACAGGAGAGGGCTCAGAACGCACCCTTGTGGGGCCCCCGTTTTGAGGATCAGCGGGGAGGAGATGTTGTTGCCTACCCTCACCACCTGGGGGCGGCCCGTCAGGAAGTCCAGAACCCAGTTGCACAGGGCGGGGTCGAGACCCAGGGTCTCGAGCTTGATGACGAGCTTGGAGGGTACTATGGTGTTGAATGCCGAGCTGTAGTCGATGAACAGCATTCTCACATAGGTATTCCTCTTGTCCAGGTGGGTTAGGGCAGTGTGCAGTGTGGTTGAGATTGCATCGTCTGTGGACCTATTTGGGCGGTAAGCAAATTGGAGTGGGTCTAGGGATAGGGAGAGCTGGTTAGAGGTGGAGGGATAGATGGGATGGGGGGACGGGTAGGGAGAAAGGGAGGAGGGACTGAGAAAGAGGGAGGGAGAGCTGGTTAGAGGTGGAGGGATAGATGGGATGGGGGGACGGGTAGGGAGAAAGGGAGGAGGGACTGAGAGGGAGGGAGAGCTGGTTAGAGGTGGAGGGATAGATGGGATGGAGGGAGGGGTAGGGAGAAAGGGAGGAGGGACAGAGAGGGAGAGCTGGTTAGAGATGGAGGGATAGATGGGATGGAGGGAGGGTTAGGGAGGGACTGGGAGGGAGAGCTGGTTAGAAGTGGAGGGATAGATGGGATGGGGGGACGGGTAGGGAGAAAGAGGGTATGTTTTCTGGGAGTGAGACAGACACTTATCCTCTCCTCTCTGTGATGTGATTACTGTAGCCTCTATTATTCATCCTGACCAATACTCAGTCTCTCTCTCCCTTTCTTCATCCCCATTTCCTTACCTCCCTCTGTCTCTCTCTCTTTCTCCCTGTCATTCTGTCTCTCCATCCCTCTTCCTCCCTGCCTCTCCCTCTCTCTCCCTCTCCTTCCCTCTCAATGTCTGTCTGTCCATCCCTCCAGTGGAACATCCCTACACATAACCTGAATTAGATTTACCACTACATACTCAAGTGTTTGTGCGTGTGTGTGTGTGTTTGTGCGTGTGCGCTATGTAAACATGGTTGAACCTCTTCAGAATGCACATACAGATTTACTTCCTACACCACCCCCTCTACACACACACACACATACACACACACAGCTGTAATTTATGACAGCAATGGCCACAGCGTGGCTGCACATTAAGGTGTTATCTGTTGCAATTACTAATCACTGGCTTTATGGAACCATTCCACGTATTATATTAAATCGACACATACAAACACACACACACCTGCCACTACAGGTATTAAGACATTAACATGTGTGTGTGATATTGTGTGTGTGTGTGTGTGTGTGTATGTCAGGTAATCCTGTAAAAGCAGATGGGTGTCACCATTGTAATCCCCTGTTAACAGACACTAGCGGTGTCCTCGCTAAAACCTCTTCCTACTAATCCCTGTTCCCCCTACCTGCACGTACTGACCCCCTGTATCGGCACACACACTTACACACAGCCACACACACACACTTTTATCTACACACACACCCACACCTGTACATGCACAACACACTCTCTCATATTGAATAATACAAATCAGACGACCCCATGTTGCAAAACGTGTTCACCTACTGATATCATTACTGGACCAGGAAAACCGCCTGCCTGTTTTGATTGAATATGACTGTTAATATTATTGTCCAGAGGTCTCTAACCCCTGAGCCCGACCTCTAACCCTGACCCCTCACCCTCTCAGCTGGCCAAACCCTAACCCAGACAGATGGGGTCTGTCCCATGTGTCCCATACACCAGCCCTACCAGTCAACACACACACTCAACTCTTATTCTCTCTCTCTCTCCTATCCTCCTCTCTTCTCCTCCTTTCCTCTACCCTTCTCTTCTATCCTTTCCTCTTCTATACTTTCATCTATTCTCCACCATACCCTCACCTCTCCTCTCTTCTCTCCTTCTCTTCTCTCCCCCTCTTCTGTCTTCTCTCCTTCTCTTCTCTCCTCTCCTTCTCTTCTCTCCCCCTCTTCTGTCTTCTCTCCTTCTCTTCTCTCCTCTCCTTCTCTTCTCTCTCCCTCTCCTGTCTTCTCTTCCCCTCTTCTCTTCCCCTCTTCTGTCTTCTCTCCTCCTCTTCTCTTCCCCTCTTCTGTCTTCTCTCCTTCTCTATTCTCCTCCTCTTCTCTTCCCCTCTTCTGTCTTCTCTCCTCTTTTCCTCTCCTGTCAATCAACCACAACTAGGTTGTTGTCATATTAGCTGGCTGATATTCAGATGTTTTGAAACATGATCTAATAAAATCTCTATATCTGCTTCTCACTTTTAAAACACATTGATATCAACAGCATTACATATATCATGTTCTTCAAGACAGCAAGAATAAAACAAAACGTGTTCATATAAAATACATGATTTTATAGGCCCAAGGTGTAATATAGGCTACTGTCTATATAATGTATTTATCTGGGTTTCTGTACCATTTTTATGTTTCTTCATTTAAAAAAAATATGTGAAGGGTTTTGTGTTCTCTGATATGTTAGAAATTGCACTATAGATTATAGGCCTTCTACTTTTATAAATCCGTTAGAATTGTCTGAGCCCATTTCAGCAAAGGTTAATTGCTTTCTATGACTGGTTATATTTATAAGAAAACCCCTATAGGCCTGGGCCTAAATGCCCATTCATTGTTTGAATGTTAATTATATAAGGAAGATTTGTTGATAGGCTACGAATGTACCATAACCTTGTCCTTCACAATAGCATGGATATAGATCATGACAAGGATCCAGATCAACATACACTAGATCTCTCTTTAAATACCCTTGTGTGGCAAATGTTTGGTTCTCAATCTATTTCTAACGTCACCAATAATAAACCATGTTTTGGATAAAACTGCGGATCATTCAAATAAAATATTTCAGGGTCCAGCTGAGATGAGGCTCACGTGCTGAGGGCTGACCGACCCCCACTTCCACGTGCCCTCCACCACGGATCGAACCTTTCGATTGAAACTGAAGTAATTTGCATACTGCATACTGATTCTCTCTCTGCCCGGGCCGATCCATAACCGGGCTGCTAGTCAAATGCGCGAGGAGCATTAAAAGCACGGGCAGAGACAGGCGGGAACCGCACGAGGAGCACACGGGACGGGCTGACAGGCAGAGGGAAACGGCAGGTTTTATTCCGCCGAGGAACCGGAGAGTTTGAGGTTGAAATGGAGGCACGCCCTGTGCTGTTTCTACAGGACGCACGAGGGCAGCTTGACCTGCCTGCACCGGAGCTTGACGCAACACGGGAGAGAGCGAGACACTCCAACTTTTGTTGAATAACTTGCCATTAAACCGATGTGGAGCTACAGTGTTCATCATACCTGTGTGTCATGTTCAGTTGGGCTCAGCGTGGAACGTTCAGCTATAGAAATATACTGTCTAGAATAGACATGCCTTTCTGACATGTAGGAATCATGTCCGCTATTCATGGCATTCCGTCTGCATTTCTTAGTATGTCTGAACTGAACTGGACCATGATGGAGAAAGCTGTGTGTCTATGTGTGTGTTCTGCTGTTGTGTGTTCAGATGTGGTGTGTTCTGATGGGATGTGTATCTGGGGTGTGTTCTGCTGCAACACTGTGGTGTGTTCTGATGGGATGTGTATCTGAGGTGTGTTCAGTTGTGGTGTGTTCTGATGGGGTGTGTATCTGGGGTGTGTTCAGATGTGGTGTGTATCTGGGGGGTTTGACAGGAAAATGTGTGTAAACTGGGAGGCTCGTAAAAGATGCATGAGGGCATCAGATTCATGTTGTGGTAGGAGATGACAGCCAGGGGTGTGTGTGTGTGTGTGTGTGTGTGTGTGTGTGTGTGTGTGTGTGTGTGTGTGTGTGTGTGTCAGACATTGTTTAGTCATAGTCTGTTTGGACCTATTTCATTATGTTATTACCAGTTTATTGTTAGGTTTGGCACTCATCCACCAGTTGATATCTACATTCAGGGTTAAAAGAGCTAGGGGCATTAGACTTCAATGACAACACATTTTAACCCAACATTAATATGAAGGATTGTGTTACAAATGTAAACTAGATTTATATAAATGTATATTTTAACTCTAGTAACTGTAGTAATTGTAGTTGTCATCGCAACAGGCGAGCACACATTGCAGATGTTCTGCTCAGTGCCTTTGGCCCTCCCCTTACACACACGCGCACTTTTACTGCTTACCACAAATGATCCAACTATCTTCTTCATTTTTTGTAATGTAAATGTAGTCTATTGACTGGGGTTTTAGAAGACCATTGCAAAAGAAAACTTTTACACGAAATATAATTTATTTTTAAATACGTTTATTGACGAAAGGTCTGGTGCTGCAACAAGTTATCAGTCTCACTGCAGAATTAGACGTTCGTCCACATTCTCCAAATGTCAAATTTCGAAGTTGTCTCTATACGTCAAATTGTGTGTTTTTGTTGTTCCTACTGCTTGTATAGTTCAATTTATCCCGGGTATATTCAGTGCTCCCTGAAAATGACAAAAAATCTAACCCAAAACCCTTTTTCCTAAACTATTTTGTTTTGCCAGACATTAATGCAATAACATAGTAGGCTATACCACCTGAATGATTCGAAACCATTTCAGATCGAGAAATATTGGCCTACCACCTTATGGAATGTCTCACTCATCTCTCGATGAACAGAGCATAACCTCTAGATAAACCACCCTGCTCCTTATTTTGTCTATTCTATATTTTCTATTTAATTTAAATATAATATATATTACAATGGTATAATTTGGTGTTGCAGAAAAATGTGTTGACAGCGAGACAACCTAATCAGTGTTTTCTCGTGGATAAGATGATGATGGCGATGATAATGATTTCCACCACACCATGACATTGTTAAGACAACCTGTCTGCGATTCTAAACCAAGATGTTTTGATTGAAGAATATTCCGACGTTGAGACAGTTGGATATACGCCTGGCCTGCATGTCACTCTTTATCCATAAACATGTGTTCCCTCCATCAGTCGTTATAGCCTAGGCCTAGCCTGCTTTATCCCAATATGCTATGAATATTATAGGACAATTCATTCCGAGGCGAAGACACGAATCTCACATGATGTCGAAAACCAAATGGCCCGGAATAATCTAATGCCGTTTCAACAAGGCCGGAGATACAAGCAATCAAATCGAAACATTTCAGATAGTGACCCTAGTGCCGTCACTAATCTGCTCTCAATATTTGCAGCTCTCGCTCCTCAAATAAATACGTTTAATGTGCCCGTACGAACATTACAGCAACCATCAGATGACGTATGGTCATTATAACCACTTAGAGACAGCTTTTAACAACTTGTGTAAGGCTCTAATGCTTTAAAGGCATATAAATTGATATAAGAATCTAGGACATGGGGCGAATTAAGACTATTACCTTATGATAGGCTACAGGGGAATATGTTACAGTGTAGGCCTAATTACCAATAGGCTATTGAAAAATAATTTGGACAGTTTATTTTCGTTCGAAGTCAATCACTGCATTTCTTACAATGGAGTCGACTGCAGCATATCATTACACTACAGATTTATGCCAGTTGGCCAGGGATATAAATTATTACAAATGCTATATATTTAATACCATAAATCCCAAGAATTATAATAAGTGAAGGTTGTGTTAGTTACCGTGCCGCTCAGACGAATGTCCTGTTGTGTGTATCCTACTGCTCAGAAAGAGCATCCTTTTAAATGCTTTCGTTTTTTTATAAAACAAATTAGGTGTCAAAGTATAAAGGTATAGGCATATAGCTCATTTTTCTACAGCCTACAAGAAGTAGGCCTAAAGAAAGGCTTTTTATTAGAATACATGTATTCGTTTTAAAGTGTCAGTAAAGTGAAATCGTTCTAGAAGTTTACTGAAGAATGCCATAGTCTTACTCCATTTAGTTGCTGATTCGAGACCTGTTTGCAGATTGACCATTCAACTATTTGAACTTTAAATTAAACGAATAGTAAACTGTTTTTTTATTCGAGGAAGTAAGACTACCCTACATGAAAGTATTGGAAAAAAACAGCGCCTAAGATTCTAATTGTATTTTGAGTTGCTATATAGCCTTTAGCAATCAATAAAACGTTTGGTATCAGGCTATTACTATCCTATACGAATTTAAAACCTCGGTCTGAAATCAAATATTATTGAATTGTTTAGCATAGTCTATGCACAATATTTAGCAATAAGAAATAGGTAGATATTAATAGTTCCGGCCTACATATAATCATGTGAACAGGCATATAGACCACGCTTAATTCAATTCAGGCCACTGTAAGTATGGACTTCGATTATATTAGTCTTGTCTAGAAATATAGTGTCTAGACGGTCGCTTTTGCCTAAATCTGGTTTGGGAATTCTAATAGTGTCGTTATGAGCGTTAATAACCCATCTCTGTAGTAGTATGTCACTATCTGTAGAGCTGAGATGATCGATCCATGTGCCTCTGTCTCCACTATAAACCACAGCATATGAAATGAACGATAATAATGTTATGCTGCACTTTAGTAACGGCCACCGTAAAACCATGGAATGTTGGACGCTATGCACTGAAGGCTACAACCAAATAGTCACTATTCGGGTTAGGATATTTGTAGTAGGCCTAACCTTTGCTCCATAAACATACCCTGTTACCATCCTCATCATCATTCACATAGAGAGAGGAGAGGTATAGGCCTACTCTATTAATACTTGTATATGCAACATTGGTTATTGGATTCAACACTATAACCTAATGCCGACTGTAGGATATATATGACTGTGAATATGACCCAGAGTCAACAGAATACAACAGCAGTCTGTGGATAATTAATAATTAATACAGACAGTCTCCACCGTGCAGCCTGACCAACCGGGGTGTTTCCGTTTTGCTCTAATAAGGCTGGTGCTTTGGGTTAACTTACCTGACTGTCTTTTACCTTCTGACCAGAGCCATGTTTTTATTTTATCTAAATAAATGCTCTGCTTCTGACTATTCAACTACCTAGGAATGACTGGTAACCAAGCCGAGAGCATCGTGATGTTCTATTGAATATTACGATACATGCTATTGTGGAGGTGGCTGCTGCAGATCTGTGGTACAGGCCTATCGTTTACAATATGACAATATGTTTTCAACGACGTTGTTGCGGGACAGTCATTTGTAAGCTACATGGCCATAATTAAAACGGCCAGACATGTCATAGCCTATCTACT